>NW_018165075.1:308810-309555 GCF_001263595.1 Phalaenopsis equestris
AAATCTAAATTTAGAGAACTTACAATATATTAGATAAGAACTCATATTTTCATTTTCATAGTTCTTAACATTAAAAATTTTTAAACTTTAAGTTTGTCTCATTTACAAATTATTTTTTTCTAAATTAGACTACTATATTTGTAAATCTAAATTTTAGTAACTCCTGAAGAAACTCATATACATGTCATACATATTTGGTTTTTAAAGATTGAAGTGTCACTTGAGGACAAGTAACATTTTAAGTTTGGGAGATTTTTATACACTTAAAATATATAGTGTTCTTAGACACATTTTTATACCTATTTTTTAGATATTACACTTTAATGGAAGTTATTTTTATATTTTCCTTGCATATACAAGTAAAAATGGAAATAATTCTTTAAGAAGTGAACAAGGATCAAATTTGGAGCAAAACTGTGAAAAATTGTACAAAAGAGTTTTGGCGCCTAAGCATCAGATCCAGTGCTTGCGCGCCGGTTATACAGAGAAGGCCGCGCCTAAGCGCCGAGACCCCACTCTTAAGCACCAGTGGCAATTACTAGACAAGTAAAATTAGTTTTCACAAATTTTGAAGAGATTTTTGAGGCACCCATTGGCTTAATAGGTGGATGTAACCACCATGGATGAAAATTATCATGAAAGGATGCCTCTCTTGGGAAAATACATCGAATCAAGACACATTTTGAAGAGATCCTAAGGCACCTGTTGAAAAATTATAAAAGAAAGAAGAGAGGACTTAGAAAAG
>NW_018165075.1:309899-322126 GCF_001263595.1 Phalaenopsis equestris
GCACTTTATTTACTTCTTGATTTGACCAATCCATATGTTAAAATTTGTTGTGAGAACATATAAGAACTGGGCTGGTATTGTCTCAGTCAACAATTGAAAAGAATCACACGAGGTTGTATGAATGAGAATGTAGTTCATATATTTGAGTGCAACTAACCCTGTAGGTTCGATATTCAGGTCTTAATCAAAAAGTTCTATATTACTTGATAACGATACGTATACTTGTGTAGTATTCCAATATAAATATATATAAATTAAAAAGTTAAATTCTTATTTTTCTTCATGATTAAGTTTTTGGTTTTGTTGCAAAATAAGGAAATATAAGCGAAATATACCATTAGACCTATTGTTATACTGTGCACAAGCATTAAGTCGGGAACAATACACCAAAAATAATTGCATTTTTAGACCCATATTTTATAGCTATATTTGATGATATTACACTTTAATTGAAGGTATTTTGATATTTTCTTACAGATTGTTGATTTTTAGGGCTTAAAGCAAAAAGAAAGCAAAAGGGATGAAATTTGGAGTCAAAATGACGTTTTTGAAGAAATGCTCAACGCCGGCATTGTCAAATGCAGCACCGACGGTGCAGAACAAATTAATGCGGAGATTTTTTACTCAACACCGACGGCGCCAGACCAGCTCCGACAGTGCCAAAGGCGGTGCAGACCCCGTTTCTAGAAGTTTTGATGTATTTGGATAATTTTTTTCAAGAGTTTTTGGAGGCACCTCTTGGAGAACTGACCTTGGGCTCTGTTTTTAGTGTTATATGAATTTTCTTTTATATATGAAATTTATGTTTTGTTATTTCTTTCTCATGATGTCTAAGTAGTTCACTCCATCTTTCTCTCTACTCTGAGATATGGTGAAATGAAGAGATAATATTAGAGATGATATGAATGTGTCAATATTAAATTATAAAATAAATAACTTAATTTACATTTTGATCTGGCCAATTAAATTGTTAAAATGTGTTGTGAAACATATGATCCGAGAAATGGAGTATGAGTTCTACAACAGAGTAAGGATCACATTTAACTCCATGAAGGAGAACATCGTTTATGAAATTAAGTACAAATAAGTAGGGAAATATTCTTTGCTTGGTGTAGAATTTGAGAACCTTTAGGGTGACAGACTAAAATCTTTAATTTAGTCTTAGTGTTTAAAAAGTAAAGCGAGATCTAGCCTTTAGGTGAAGGGAAGTGGGAGCTCTGGATTGGGAGTTGATATCCCACCCTAGCCACGGATTTAGGGACTAAACACTCAGATTAGCCAGTAATTTTCTATGCACTGTATCAGGTTAGAGAATTAAAATTTCTCCTATTTGGCATAATACATATTATGAACATTTATCTCATCTCATTTTACCATAGCCTCATTCTAGAGTGAATGATTCTTTTTCACATAAGAATCTTCGTTACATAAACATAGTTAATAGATTGGTATTTATTATTTTAAATTTTTCATATATGATCTGATAATAGTTTAGAAATTTAATTTTGATTACATCTCAACAATTGAATATAGTGACAGTGATTTCAATTGACTTTCTGTGAATTTCCTAGCAAATTTGTCATTTCTAATTCAAACATTCCCCGTAGGATCGATATTTGGGGCTTAAATAGAAAGTCCATTATTACTTAATAATGATAAGTATACTTACGTAGAATCTAAATATTAATTTATTATATTTATTTAAATTTTACACAATCTATAGCAACAAAAAAAGTCGGATCATTCCTACACCTTCATCTACTCGAAGAGAACACATCCATACAGTAACAATGCTATGAAATCAAACTTCACTTAACATTTGATGAAAACTGAGATCAAGATTACGGTTAATGGTTGATGAAAACTGAGATCAAGATTACGGTTAATGGCCAATACCTTTGTTTGAGAGGGGTGGCCTCAATCATATGCTTGTGGAAGCTTTAGTGGAGTCCAACAAACCTCCTAGATGTGTTGGTTTCCTCTCGTGTAAGCTCTAAGTAGAAGTTCAATGAAAAGGGGTGCGACCTTAGTCTAGGAGTGGCTTGGAGAGCTCAAAAGAGGGGGATTTTAATGGGGATCTTCTCTTTTTCTCTGAAGAAGCTTAAGAGCATTTCAATTTGGAGTTTGGGGGAGTTTTGAGGATGGCCAAAATTTGTCCTGATTTTGAGCTCAAAAATTGAGCTCAGGTGATGAGGGAAATGGCCAAGGGATGGTTGCAATGAGTTTAAGGAACCTTGAATGAGCTCTAGGAGCAATTTAATAGAGTTTCCCAAGAAAATATTATTGCCCTCCTCTTTGGCCATGGAGGAGGGGTTTAAACAGTATGGCCTAGGGTGGTTGCCAGGGCTTTAAATTGGGTGCAATGTGGAGCTAGGTGGAGGGCTTCAAACTGCTAAGGGCCAATCAGAGTTGGGAAGCTTGGATGGGTTCTTTAGGTTTTGATTTAAGGAGGGTGGCTCTTAGTTTTAGGGTCTTTCAGCCACTAGGCCGACCAGCAGGGCGAAGGGTGGTGGCCAGAATAATCAGGTGAGCCAGGAGGAGGGTTAATTATGGTTAACCCTCAATGGCAAGTGATGATGGAGAAGATTTCTTGGTTAAGGCAAAAAAATAGTATAAGATCCCTTAAATTAGGGGACCCTTGGTCCATAGCTCACTTGGGTGGTTTAAGGGGTTTAACCTGGTCAATAGAGAGAGCTTAGTGGCTGTAGAGACCTAAATTTGGTGACTTTAGCATGACTAAGTCAATTTTAGGGAAGGGGTTCAATTTGCATCAAAATGGCTACAAGTTGGGTTTGGTTTAGGCTAGCCATTTGGGTTAAGTTGGGTTTGGTTTAGGCTAGCCATGACATTGAGCTCAATTGATTGATCAATAATGTGTATATGATTGTTACATAAGGTTTGGAAATGGTTTGGAGTGATTTTGAATTGGTTTAGAGGTTCAATTTGGAAGATTTTGAGCATTTGGTCAATTTGAGGGTATTGGGTTAGACTTGGGTTTAGTTTGGGCTAAGGTTGGGCTAAACTAAAATTGATGGTTGAAAATAGTCTATAGGAATATCATGAAGAGCTCTCAACATCAATTGTGTGTCGGTGTCAATTTTAGGGTTTGGTGTCAATTTTAGGGTTTGGGTATTCAATAGGTGACATTTGGAGCAGCCAATTTGGGCAAAATTTGAGGATTTTAGACTTGGGTTAAAATTGAGTGAAATTGAGGCTTGGCCATTGAGGCTTCAACAAAGCCAATTGAAGGTTATATTTGGTGTGTAGGATTATAAGGAAGAATTTTAGATTTAAATTGGGGCAAATTGAGTAGGCTTTGGGGTTCAATTTGGTGGGGTTAAGTCATATGGTCGAAATTAGGGGTTTGAATTGGATCAAAATTGAGCTCAAAGAATGGGTCAATTAGGCTTGGATTTGTTTTTGATTGATTATATGAAAGATGATTTTAAGTTTATAATTGAAATTGGGGAGGATTGGGTCCAAATTGATGGACATTTGAGGTGAATTTGGGGAAATTGGGTCTTTAAAGGCATTTTGGGGGTTCTGGTCAAAATGGTCAAATTGATAAAATTGGGTTTAATTGAAGGGTCCAAATTGATTTTGGAGACATTTTAAGTGATTTTGGATGTTTCGGGAAAGTTTGGGCTACCAAGGGTATTTTTGTAATTTTGGCAAATCTGTGGCATTTGTGTCAATTTGGCAAATTTGTGGGATGTTTTGGGCAATTTGGGTAGTTTAAACTGGTTTGAAATGATTTTTGAATAATTATAGGTATTTTGGATGAATTTTGGAATTTTGGTCAAATTTAGGGTTTCAAGGGCATTTAGGTAATTTGGGTAGATTTGGGGGCAAAAGGTCAAGTTGGATATTTTAGTAGAATTGGGTGCCAATCAAATTATATGAGCTATGAGCCAATGAAATCCCCATTTGCGTCCTCTATGTATTGGTCTTAGCTATACCCTAGCTTAGGGCCAATAGGTCTAGGGGACCATCTACATGAGTCCCCCAAAAGATTAAGGGATCAAAGTCAATAATTTTGGGTTTAGGGTTGCAAGTGAATATAGGTGATAGTGAGTGTAAGTGAGTGAACTAGCTCAAGACAACACCCAGGGTCAGCCCAAAGGTCAAGCAGTCATATGGGGACTTTCATTGAGATCCCCCATACTGACACCACCTACTAAGTGCTAGAGGTTAGGACCAATATGTGGGACTTCAAGTTGAGCAAGGAAGAGTTTAGAGAGTTTAGAGTTTCTTTAGAGTTTCTAAGGGTGTGGGTTCCTTTTCTAGTTTTCTAGGAATAATTAACAAGAAAATCCTATGGCTTGACCCTATGCTACTAAAGAGGGAAAATTAAACCTCAACCAAATGTAAGGTCAAAAATACTATAATGACTCGGGTTTCTTCCTCTACCCACCATGTCCATAAGGTGACGGTAAAGCAGTAGCGATCTTCTAGATACTTTCGTACACATTGGTGTCCATTAAGGGATGGAACCTACTCCCTCACAGAAGTAGGTCAGTCTCCAGAAAATTTCATCAACAGACACCTCTTCAGAAATTTGAGCTTTAGCAGCCTTTCAAACCTTTCGGCTGTGGTTTCTTCATTGTGACTGAGTTAATGGCGCAGATCTCAAACTTGATCCGATTTCAAATATTGATGGTGGGAAGGTAAATCCTTTGGTCGTATCTTCAATAACCATGTTCTCTTTTCCCTTAGCAGTGCTGAGAACAACAGACTTGGCAATTGTCATGGTGGCAGAAGTTTTTACCTTCTTGTAAGAAGGAAAATCCTAGGTACAGTTTAGGTTGAATTCAGTAGGCGACTCCTGAACTTCTGGAGCTGCAAATTTCATTATGAAGAATGGGGCGTTTCCAAGAACAACTTCCATTTCATCGAATCCAGTTCCAAACTAGATGGTGGGAGCGACATTGCAAGCATTGCGGCTAGTTGGCAAGTTGCAGGAAAAAGTGAGGGAATGCCATTATAGCAGATTTGAAAAGAAAGCATTGAAATTAGTCATTTGGCCAACACCTTGTAATTCTAGTGCAAACACTAAAAATTAACAAAGGCTGATTTGTAGACTGGGCAAATCTTTATGTATTTATTTTAGTTTGTGAAGATTTTTAAAATTTAGTAAAAATAGTTTGAAAGTAGAGGGATTTAATTAATTAAATAAGAAAGTTTAAGGAGCAAGTACAAAACGACACAATTCGATTAAATTTTCAAAGTAGCAAACAAAACTCGAAAGGAAATGATAGTGAAATTAGGACCCAATGTGGGACCGGTTTTACAAAGGACAATGCCCAGGCAACACTAGTCCACCAACACACCTATCGGGGGTCCGACCCCACAGAAAAGATAAAAGTCCTATTAAACTTTTGAAGCTCTCTATTCAAAGGTGATTGAACAGTCGGTCTTGAAGTCTGAAAGAGTTGACCGTACTTACCCAAGAAAGAAATGGGTGAAGCATGTCAATGAATGAAGGTTAATTTGGTCCATAAGAGATATGGACACATTACCGATGTATGAAGATAATATTCCCTGTTTTAAATGGAGAGAGAAACTCATCCCTAGTGGAGTCGCCAGAAGCGGTCGACACAATTTTAAGGGGGTCCTGTGGAAGCTATCTGTCGCCCAAATCAGAATCTCGTTGCCTACTTCAGAGGGACATTTAATTTATATACATACAACTGCATCTCAAGCTATGTATTTATCTCTAAAGATAGCCACATGACTTGATAATGAGCTCAATCAAATAAACTAAGAATTGTATGACATTCGTTTGGTCTGTGAAACCATTTTATTATAAGCCGATAAGTTCCCCTGTTTAATTTCAAAAAAATAAATAGGGTTTATATTAAGTTGGGTTCTTGAAAGTTTTCTATTAAGGCAAGCCCTTATAGTTAATTACATCTTAAGTAACCGAAGTCACCTAAGAAAACTCTCCATAAAAATTAGAGGATATTATCTTCAAGAATTTCAAAGGATGGGACTTTTCAAAAGATCAGACAAAGATGTGTGAAAGGGGAATTGGTCAAATTTGGAACATTTATTTTTAGAATCTAAATGAAAAAGAACTAGGAGATGTCACAGATCTTGAGGAGAACCTCGTTAACTTCCCAAGCTATCCTACTGTTTGGCTTTAATTTAGAGAAGAATCATTTAAATATTTCAACCTGCCAATTTTGTTAATTAGGGCTTACATTCATGTGAGACGATCACACAAATAGCCTGGAAGATGTGAGGATTTAGGTGATGACGAATGACAACCTCGAAATCCTAAAACAGATTAGGGCTTAAATTGTATAGCAGGGCTATACAGGAGCCTAAATATAAGTTTAATATTGCGGACAACCTCAAAATCTCAAGGCTTGTTATTTAATTGTAAAGAATGGTTTAGCTACTGTAGACATGTTTTGCTGTTGAAGATGGTCGTGATGCGCACAATGCTAGCTCTGAGCTCCTCGTCGTAGTAAGTTTAAGTTAAGAAGTGTCAATTTCTAGAGATTGAGAGAAGTATCAGGTTTAGAGGTCAAGTTTTTTAATGTGTCAAGTTATGATGTCAAATCATTTGTTTCCTAAGGTTATGGTTATTTAAATATTATGGGGGATGTTAAAGCTGATTAGAGTGACACCAGTTAGGATCCCATGATTTCCTCATTTTGTATCACTATTTTCTTTTGAATTTACTTAGCTTAAATGAGTTGTGAAACCTATTTAAACCGGGGACATCTCGTTAGCAACCATGGGTTACATCCTCTGAGGGACTCCCGTAAATTCAAAAGAACGTTTTAAGTTTAGTGAAATTTCAAAGGATTTATGCTTACCTTTGAAATAATTTATTTTAGGTTTTGAAAATTTTGATTAGTTTTTGAAAAAGTTGTTTTGATTTGCAAGGAAAAGTAGAGTACACACCCAAGAAGTTATGATATTTTGCAGTGAAAGTAAAATGACAGAAATTAAATAACGTTGTAAAAGTGTACCTGTCATCTTCTTGGCATTCCCGCTGAAAAATTAGCTTTTGCAACATGTATATAATTTTGCATAAATTTAAATAAATTGCATGAGTATAAGGTGTATCTAACATACTCCAAACTATGACTTATTGAGCCCCGAAAGATCTTAATGGATGACTTTAGAACAAAATATAGCAAGTTCAATTTGTCCTTCAAAATATTGAAGAGATTTTAAAGTGCTCGGGGAAAGACCCCAAACTACCTGAAAGATCCCTTGTAACATTTGAGTTCATTTTGAATTTATCATATTTTTCTATTAATCATTTCAGGTCAAATTAAAATTGCCCCATTACTCGGTAAACTTTGACATTTTAATTGTTCCGAGAACAGGGTACTCAATTAATCAGTTGATATTTCACTTAAAAGTTATGTAGGTGAATGCCCCTAAGACAAGTTTGAGTCATTAAAGACCTTTATACCCACCACTAAAGCTAGGCTTGTAGTGCTAATCATCAACCATGTTATCCTCTAAATCCCATTAAATTTGAAGCCTATATCACTACCAAGCCCTCTAAATCTAATGCGAGAAAGATTGGAAAATATTAAAATTTTAATTTTGGTGATATGGATTCTGATTAAAAGAAGTCAGATCATCATTAATTGTGGATTTAATCATAAGTGAAACATCATCTCCCTAGCTTGAGCCCATCACCTGGAAATCATTTGATTTTGATTAACTTCCAAATCTGATAATTTATAAAATTTATAATTTTAATCTTATCATGGGATGGTGGTGAGTTCATTTAAACCTTTTACCCATTATGTTTCAATCATCCAAACATTGGTGGTGAGTTCATTTAAACCTCTTACCCATTATGTTTCAATCATCCAAACATGTTAATTAGAATCAAAATTACCCCTTTCCCTTTGCTTAATCCTAAATTTTGATTAAGGAACCAAAAGTCTAAAATGATCACTTTACCCTTAGCACTCTTCACCTCATAACTTATGAAGCATAATTCAAGTGACTTAAGAGATTTTAGAATGTGCTATTTAAAGAGTAATTAAAACATATGAGGAGAAAAATATGGTTTTTTAAATTTATATTTAATTTAAATAATTATTTTAACCTAGGAAATAGGATTTTCAAAGTTAATTTATTTAATTAATCAAAATAAAGTTTTTTGTTTATGAGAAAAGTATTAGAGGTTCCTTTAGGTAAGAGAAAACACTTAGGCAAAATGGCATGATTTTCTAAATTAAGTTATAATCTAATTTTTATAATTATTCATTATTTTTTTAAATGATTTAATTAAATGGAAAAATATGTTTGAAATACCAAAAAAAACTATTTTCATTTTTATTAAACCTCCCTGAGTCCAGAGAACTCACGGAAACGAATTTTATATTTTTATGATTTTTAATTTATTTATTGTAATTATTTTAATGAGAAAATAAGAAAAATATATTTTTAAGCCTTTGGAAAATTATTTTTAATTTAGAAAAATTAGGAAAAAAATTTTAATGAGTCCCAAGTGATTAGGGAACCATTAGGATTATTTTAAATATTTTTGTATTTTTGGAAATTTTAATTATTTTTAATTATTTTTAATTCAAAATAAAGCTCAAAAATCAAGTATTTTATCAAAAATTACTTTTATTTTTCCTAAGTGCTCTTGATCAGAAGAAACTCAAAAAACCCCTTTTAATAATTTTTTTAAATGTATTTAATTTAATATAATTATTTTTGTATAAAAATATAATGTTTCTTAAAAGAACAACTTTGGTACTTAAACTTAATCAAATAATTCTCAAATTTTTACATGGGTTAAAATGATTTTTGCACATAATGTGGAATTTATTTTGTTGATTTTTTATTAATATTTAATTTAAATAAGTTAATACAAGATATATCCATTTAATTAATTATAGAAATTTACAAAATTATTTAAACCCTCAAAATATTTTTCCTAAGCTTCTTTGACTAGAGGAAACCTACTAAAATTTGTCCCATAATTTTTCAAATGTTATTTCAATTTATATAATTAAATTAAGCCAAAATTGTCATCTTAACTTGGAAATTAGGGTTAGAAACACAGAGATGTCCTCTGACCTTGAAAAAAATCAAGGAACATAATCTCTATCATGAGGAACAAACTCTCAAAATTTTAAGCCATGGTGAGCAATGCTTAGCCACAATGAATTGAAATACCAAAGAGAGTATTTAATTAATTAAAAATCAATGAGTTGTCAAATAATTTTTATTTTTAGTCCACATTATTCTCCTTTGTTCACTGAGTAAGAAGGTATATTTAATTTATTTTTTTGATTTTTCTATGCAAATTTATGATTTTTTAAAAATTTGAGATTTATATAAATCATAAAAAAGCTATTTTTCTATTTATCCGGCACCCGCTGCATCATCCTCGTCCTCTCTAAAGCACCACACATTGCGCTCTAGTTCAGCGCTACCATCTAACTTGGCAGCCATGTGTCCCACTGTTCACGGTTCATCTCCTCGTCCAGCTCGATCTCGTTTATCAGTCTGATACGCGCACGATCGGACTGTACTGCGTCATCATCCCTTATGAACCAAACATGTGAGCTGTTAAACTTCAAGACCTATGATCTCACTCGATACTCAACCAAATCACATGGGGTTTGTTCCTACACCTTCATCTACTCAAGACAAACACATCCACATGGTTATGATGCTATGAAATTAAACTTCACTTCACATTTGGTGAAAATGGAGCTCAAGATTAGGGTTAATGGCCTATACCTTTAACTGAGAGGGGAGGCCTCAATCAGATGCTTGCAAAAGCTTCAATGAAGTCCAATGAACCTCCTGGATGCATTGGTTTCCTCTGGTGTAAGTTCGAAGTAGAAGTTCAATGAAATGAGTTGCGGCCTTGGTCTAGGATTGGTTTGAAGAGCTCAATTGAGGGGGATTTCAGTGGGAACCTTCCTCTTTTGCTCATAGGAAGCTCAAGAGTAGTTTAATTTGGAGTTTGGGGGAGTTTGGAGGATGACTGAAATTTTTCCTGATTTTGAGCTAAAAAAATTAGGCTTAGTTGGTGGGGGAAATGGTCAGAAGATGGTTGCAATGAGCTTAGGGAGTCTTGTAGGAGCTCTGAATGCAATTTGACAGAGTTTCCACAAGAAATTTTGTTCTCTCCTTCCTTTGGCCATGGAAGGGGGGTTTAAATAGAGGGGAAGGAGAGGCCACCATGGCTAGCTATTGGGTGCAAAACTGGCCATTGGGTGAGGGTTGTGTGACATAAGTGTCCAATTAGAGTGAGCCAAGTGAGGGAGTTGCCAATAGGAGTGAGCTAAGTGAGGGAGTTCAAATTTGGAGTTTAGGCTTGGGGGTGGCTTTTGGTTCTGGTGTTTTCCGGCCAGTAGCCATCCGACAGAGCCAGGGGTGGTAGCCAGAGAAGTTAGGGGATCCAGGAGAGGGTTTATGATGGTTAACCACTAATGGTTAGTGATGATGGCAAGGATATTTTGGTTTAGGCTCAAAATGGGGTGAAATCCCTTAAATCTAGGGAACATTGATCCATAGCCCATGTAGGGTGGGCTAGGTGAATCTAGTCTGGTCACTAGGGTCCAGAAGTTGGGTGCTTGAACAAAGCCAATTTAAGGTTCAATTTTATATGGAGAAATTCTTTGAAGAGTTTAAGATGTAAAATTGGGGTAATTGGATATGTTTGATGTTTAATTGAGTGAGATTTTAATTTTAGGTCAAATTGGGGTTTTTTTAATTTGGGTTGAAATTGGATTTTAATGTGAGTCAATTGGACTTGGATTTAGCTTAATTCAGACATGTATATGATGAGTTTGACTTTAGAATTGAAATCGGGAAAATTGGGATCAAATTGGTGGACATTGGGGTATAAATTGGGGTAATTAGGCCTTTAAAGGCAATTTGGTGTTTTTGGTTAAAATGGGTCAAATTGTGGGTCAAATTGGTTAGGTTCAATTGAAGAGTCCAAATTGATTTTGGGGACATTTGAAATGATTTTGAAGGTTTTGGGAAAGTTTGGGCCACTAAGAGAACTTTGGTAATTTTGGCAGATTTTTGGGTATTTTAGTAATTTTGACAATTTTGGGAGGTTTTGGGCAATTTGGGTGGTTTGAAATGATTTTTTTAACAAATTTGGGTATTATTTTTTTAACAAATTTGGGTATTGATTTTTTTAACAAATTTGGGTATTTTGGGTGAAATTGGGATTTTGGAATTTCAAGGGTAGTTTGGTAAATTGGGTAGATTTAGGGCAGAACGCTAAATTTAATATTTTGGTGAAATTGGGGTGTCAATCACCCTATTTCAGCCATGGACTAATGGAATCCTCTACTTTGAGTCCTTCATGTACTGGTCTTAGTTAAATAGTTAAACCCTAGCCGTTAAACCCTAGCCTAAGGCTATTGGGTTTAGGAGACCATCTACATGAGTCTCCCAAAGGCTTAAGGGGTCAAATTTAGGTAGGCTTGGGTTTAAGGTAGTGTGTGGAAGTGTAATGTGCATATGTGTGAGTGAGAGCAACCAAGACCACACCACCAGAGGTTTGACCCTAAAGCCAACCAATCCTATGGAAACTCTCCTTGAGCTCCCTTACACTGGCCCCACCTACTAAGTGCTAGAGGTTAGAACCAGTATATGGAACTTCAAGTTGAGCAAAAAAGAGTTTAGAATTTCTAATTGTGAGGGTTCCTTTCTAGTCCTCTTGGAATAGTCAACAAAAAAGTCCTATGGGTAGACCCTAGTGTCACGCCCCGCCAATATTACGACACGATGGAGTATTCTAGAAGATGGAGACCTAATGAACAACCTAGAAGAATCTAGAGTATGGATGTACATAAAGATAATGTAGAACTATCTAGAAGCTAGAATATTATATTGTAAAGCTCCCCTTGGAGAATAGTCCCACATTGGCAATATGTAAAGCCAAAGCCATGGAGGGAGATATAAATAAGTGTCCCCTCCCTCATTCTAAGGCATCCAAGGTTTCAAGCTTTCAAGCTTTGTAATCTCTCTTTATTAGTGAAGCTTTATCTTCTCTAACTCTTCTTCCTATTCTACTTTCAAGAGAGTGCTTTTGAGTTGTTAGTTGGGAAGGTTAGGCTGATTTAGTGCTAAGAAAGAGCGCTAAAGCCGCACGGATAACTTGAGGAAAGTTAGTCCGTGACAGTTGGTATCAGAGACTTGGAGTCCAAGTAGAGGAACTTGGCCAACGGGTTGATGGACTCGAGGAAGAGGACGTCACCATC
>NW_018165076.1:0-8705 GCF_001263595.1 Phalaenopsis equestris
CTAGCTTTTGTGACATATTTTGGTTACTTGAGCTTATGCGGTTCCAAACTCCAACCTCCGCGACTAATGATTGTTAGCTCAGCTCATATAGCTCTTAAATCCTGCCTAAATGGCCTACTTGTGTTAACTCAACTTATGCATCTCCCACCTCTAGCCTCCATTAGCAAAGAGCATTATCTCATATCAGGCAGCTCCCAACTCTAGCCTCAATAGCCTACTGATGATTGTCAGCTCAGGCAACTGTCAACTCATGCATCTCCCAACTCTGGCCTCCATTGCCTACAGACGTTATTTCAGCTCATGCAGCTTCTAACTCTGACTTATACAACCTACAAACGTTATCACAATTCACACAGCTCCTAAACTCTAGTCCCAATTTGATCCACATTAAAATTATCTATTTTTTATGTACATTTTATGCTTAATTTTTTAGGATATTGCGCTTTAATGAAGGGTATTTTTATGTTTTTGGTTTCAGGTGCAAGAAAAAGAGTTTAAGAGTAAAAATGAGCAAAAAGATATCAAAAAGGCGCGATATGAACTAACATGAAGAAAAGTTCCAAACCAGTCGAACTGGCGCCTAGGCACTAGAAGCAAAAATTTGCTAGCCTCTAGGCACGACAGTTGGGCGTCTAGGCGCCATGGTTGTTTTCTAGAAGATTTATTGAATGAGGTTGAATTTTAAAGAGATGTCTGAAGAAACCCTTGGTCATTTTTGAAGCTATATAAATATAGATTAATTCCAAGAGGCTAGGGGATCAGATCTATAGACTCTTAGTGTGTGAGTGAGTTAAGTGTGTAAGAAGTTCTCTTCGTGATTCTTTGTTATTTATAGAGTTTGTGAGTCTTGTAAGTGTTGTTGGAGTCAGAGAAGTCAGAGAACTTCATTGAAGTGCTTGGGAAAACATTCCAGATAAGTATTTGTGTATTTGTCCTTAAGTTTTGTACTTTGGATTGGAGTTTTATAAATATGTTTTGTTTTGTTATCCTCATGATTCGTGAGTAGTTTTTTTTATTCTCCTTGCAATATGAGTAATTAAGTGAGTGATTTAGATTTTGTTTGGAACTTCTTTTTATTCTTAAAAATTGTGATGATATTTTTACCGTTCTTCATTTACTTTACAAATTGGTCACTTGTATTGTTAAAATCTGTTGAGAAACTTATAGACCCAAAAGGGCTAAGATTTCTAGACTTGTATCACATTCAACCTTGGAAAGAGCAGTCACGATTGTCTAAAGGGGGATGCAAATAGATAAGGAGATAAGATTTGATGGGTGTAAAATTGATATTTTCAGGGTGAACAACTAGATTCTTTTATCAATTTGGTCTAGAGATTAAAACTAAGTGTACTTGGTAAGTCCTATAGAGAGGGAACAGTGGGTAATCTAGGAGTGAGAAAATAGAACCTACCCAACACTACTATACATGCAGACACAAACTTTAGATTACTTACTGTTCTTTGCAAAATTTGAAAAAAAGTAAAGAAATAGGTATGCTCTTTTTTGCCATAATACCACATTTAAGTTTCTAAACAAATTTTGAAATCCTATACTGATTATGGATTACTGGCAAGGAGAAAATTTCTTTTTATATATTGTACGAGTCATTACATTTACTTTTACTTGCATATAGTAGAGTTTAGTAAACTTAATTTTTAACTTTAGATAATTGTTGCAATCTTAAGTAAAGTTTTCTTAAAGTAAAAAATTCTTGTATTTCATTTTATTGTTTACTTGTTTTCTGCTTTTTTGTGTGATCGATACTGGGTTTTTAAATAAAATTCTATATTCCTTGAAATGATACGTATACTTGTGTAGTACCCTTGGTGAGAAAACTATTTTATTAAATGTTATCATATTACATTTATTCTCACTAGCCGCTAAATATTATTTGGGTCAAGTTTTTGGCATATTAAGAAATATAATTATCTGCGTAATTGCGAGTCGGGTCAAGTTTTTGGCGTCGTTGCCCAGAAAGTGACGAAAAAAAAAAACTTTAAAGGAAATATCTTTTTCTCAATTTTCTATGAAACTTTACTTTTGATAGCTAAAAATTTTAGTTTTACTTACTTGAAATTTTCAAAAATTACAAAAAAAACATTACAAAAATTTGAAAATTACAAAAAAAATTATAAGATCTGAATATTATAAAAAAAATTGCAAAAACTGAAAATAGAAAATAAAGAAAAAATTATTTTATTTTATTTAGATTATTTAGTATTTTATTTTCTGAATTTTAACTTTTCTATGTGAAGTTTAAGATCTAAAGTTTTAGTACCCTACGATTCTAAGTTAGAACGAACCATAAGAAGAGTTCGAAAGCAGAAACATATTCACAATTTTTAAGAAATAACAAACACAACACAAAAAAATATTGAAATTTTACTGATGAAAATGAACATCAAAATTTACAAAGACTTTTAAGGGATTATGCCAACCTTACGACAGATGAATTTCATTTAAGTATTCAAATCCCTACTGTAGCGGCTAACTCATTTGAACTTAAACCTGCAATAATACAAATAGTGTAAAATAATCAGTTTGGGGGAACACCAACTGAGGATCCTAATTTACATCTTGCAAGTTTTCTAAAATTTTGTGCTACATTCAAACATGATGGTTTATCGAACGATGCAATTAGAATTAGACTTTTTCTTTTTTTCTTTAAAGGATAAAGCTTTCCTTTAATACATTTAAGACATTCACTAGATCTTGGGTGCGGAACATAAAGGTTCAACTCCTTCTCGTCTATGCTCTAGTATTCCTCGAATTCAAGGTCTATGTCTTTTTCTCAAAAAGGGGGCATGGCTTTCTTTATAGAGTATGTGAAAGGCCTTCCAGCACGTAAGAAAGGAAAATGGACTACCTCATTAGACAATGCAGAGACGTTCACTTAAACGGATGGTATTTGATGCACATTTCAATGCCTTAATGATATTGGATTTGTGTGATCTTAGACTAGTTAGATTCTTCTTGCTGAGATGCTCAATTTGTCTATAAGCTTATAAAATTTAAAATTCACTTAATATTTCATTTAAGCACCAGAAGCTTTCAAAAATGACTTATGGCTCGACCTCAGCTTGATTTCAGATTGAACCAATTTATTTAAGTATAAGTTTGCCAAAATTAGAGTTATGTATAAATTTTAGTTGAAGTTTAAACATTTAAATTCATATTATGCCTCGAGATCCATGCTGGATAATGAAAATTTTTTGTGGCCATATCAATTGCCGCAAATTTTTAGATGAGGTTGAATTCATTGTCTAAAGGTATAGAAATCAAATATATAAAAGTCTGCAATAAAACTTAGAACATGTGCCCTTCACAAGGAAAAATCATAAATCATTTGCAGCTCGTGCATTCTGAGGTTTATGTCTATTTGAGGCATGTGCCTACTTAGGCTCTTGAAGTACTTACATCTTTTGAGGCTTTTGAGTGGATACCATTTTAGGTGCTTGATTTCATGAGGTTTTTCAAGTTAAAAATGTATACACCACTAGCTTCTCATTGAGACATACCACTTTTGGCGCATCTTATAGTGGCGCAAGGGCTTTTTAGTAAGGAATGTATACACTATTAGTTTTTCATTGAGAGTTTCCTCTTGTGCTAATCTTTTAAGGTGCGTGGTAGCTTTCCATTTACCTTCTGAGCTCATCTTTTAGGGGTACCTTATATTCCCGTTAATTCTTGTCGTCTACGCTTGAGTTCCACGGGAATGTGTGGAGATCTTGTCTAACCCAAAGAATGTTCTACCCTTTCTAAGTTGTAATTTATAGTGTTTATGCTTCATGACTGTAGCTTGTAATGGAAGAATTCAATAGGAATCCACCAAGAATGTTTTTACATATCATAGATTGTTAGTCAAAGTTTTTGCTTGACGATCATATCCTATGATGATGAAAAAAATCAAATTGAGTCTCCTGGAACCGATTAAGTCCACCTAGAATCGATTAAGTCTAGAATGAGATTTTAGAAAATTATTTGCATTTCTTAAGATTAGGTGTAGGTTAGAATGGACCATAATTTTCTTAAAATTATGGTTGTAGCCAAACAAAAGATTGGTGTTTGACATCTTATTAATAACTACTTTAGAATTTGATGTCCCCTAACAGAAATGTTTTTTACACAAGCTTATAAAATAGCTAATATATCAAAATTTGAAGAGAACAGCTTCCTAGTCCAACTAAAGAAGAACTCCCTTATGGTGAGGGGGGGGGGGTGATGAAGCACTTTTGCTATGAAGATTTCCCCTTATTCTAGAAACAGTTCTTGAAGATTGATGTACGAGTGAGATGTAATATGACTACCCTACGGCAATTATACCAAGGACATTAATACAAATGACTTTTTGAGAATATAGAGAAGTTTTACCCCATTCTAAATGAATTTTTTTTAGACTTCTTGTATGAATAAGATGTTGGAAGCCTAACCCTCTCCAATCATGCTCAGTATATTAACGTGAATGACTGTTTGAGATTGTAGCAAAGGCTACTCCCCTCTTCGCGGAATTCAAAGAGTTTATATTAATGAAATGCAAAGGAGGATTCTTTGCATGTAGTACGATGTGTATAATTGGGAAGTCATGTAGTTTTTTGTGTATCATATTTTAAGATTGTGTTGAGTGTGACTTCATTCCCCATAAACGATGCTAAAATGTTATGCACTAGAAGATTTACAGTGAAATAACAAATTAATGTCTTTGAATTACACAAAAATCTAAAACACACTTAGGTAATTAAAGTGATAAGTACGAGACACCTCAATTTTAATCTGAAAATATCTAGAAAGGAGAAAAAACCACTAAGTCTAGGCAAGTTAAAGTAATCCTTAATATAATTATGAGTACATATGCTCACCCATGGCGCTAAAGAAAGAGCTTGAACATTCGAACATATGGTTAAATAAAGCATGTCGGAAGATTTATAATGATGGAGTAATAATCAAGCACCTTAGCATTGCATAAAAATTTTGTGCACGCTTAGGTAAATAAAGTGATAGGTAGAAGACATCTCAATTTCTAGGTGAAAATTCCTTAAAAGGAGAAAAATCATATGGCCTCTCATAGTTGAAGTAATCCACTGTACAATTATGAGAATATATCCCCACGCTTCTCCTTAGTTAGCAATGATGGAATTATAAATTTGATGCCCAACTATATTTCAACAATAAATGTCATAACATGCCACGTAGGTCATTTTCGATTGCTATGAAGGCAATATTCTATCATGAAAGTTGTTGACATTGGATGTAACCCTATATAGTTGTAAAGGTTGTAGTTCAAAGTTATAAAAATAGTTGGTCATGTGGGTTGTAGATAGTTGATTCAGGAGTGTCAGTTGGCCACATCGGTTATGGTAGGGAGATACAATAACGTTCATAATCTAGAAAGACTAGAGAAAGGAGCTACATGAGCTAAGATAATGTTTGTTGGCTGTAGAGTCCAAAGTTGGGAACTACAAGAGTTGAGATAACATTTGTAGGCTATACAGGTTGAATTTGGGTGTTGCATGAGTTGAGAAAATGAACGTATGACATATAGGCCAAATTTGGATGCTATGTAAGCTTAGATAACATTTGTATTCCATAGAGGTTTGTGTTGGGATATACATGAGCTGAGATAACATGTGCGGGCTAAAGAGACAAAATTTGAGAACTGCATGAGCCGAGATAACATTTGTAGGCCACAGAGGTTGAGATGGGAACTACATATTCTGAGTTAGCATTTCTAGGCTATAGAGACCGAAGTTGGGAGCAGTATGAAGTGAGATAGTGCATGTAACTCATTGAGGCCAAAATTGGGATCTTCTCGAGTTTAGATAATGTGTGTAAGTCGTGGAGGCTAGAGTTGAGAGCTACATAAGCTGACATAGCTTTTGTAGGTCATAGAGAACGGGGTTGATAGCTAAGTGAGCTTTGATAATATCTATAGACTGTAGAAGTTAGAGTTGAGAGCCTCATGAGTTTAGATAATTTTTACTGCATCGATCATATAAATGTTTCATCTCTTTCCAAGAAAAAGAAAAAAAACAAGAAAGATTCTGCATAAAATAACCAATTCCTTATAAGCTGATAAATAAACCCTAAAACTTCCACGCTGAAAACAATTACTGTTTTACCCACTGGTACAAATGCAAAAAAGAAAAAAAATTGAATTCATTGTCTTGTCCTTCAAACAATCATCAAATAATCAGCCAAGGAACTCTTCTCATTTTAGCACTCTCAGTCTCAGAGGACACTCCGGCGGGACATAACTGAGAAGTTATGCAATATAGGCAACGGCATCTCACAATTTTTACCCTCCGTGGGCTTTTTCAGAATTATCGGCTTCAGCTTAGAATGAGGAACTTTCTCATCAATTCCCACTTTTTCTAAGGCCGGATAGTAGCAACTTGAGCTAAAGGTTTGACCCATCACCGATCGTTTAAGTTGCAGAACTTATCAGTCTTTTGTGTAATTAGTTCTCAGCGACGAAGCCTATTTATAGATGAAAAAAAAGACGCACGATTTATTCTTCTGAAATTCTTTTAAATAGAAAAAAATATACTTATAAATGTGGCATCTACATAAAAGTACAACAAGATTCTTATACATATTAATATATTAAATATCTCTCCATATACGTCCATTTTTTATACTATATATTTTTTTATATCATACATGAAAGATTATGAAATTTAATATAAAAAATTAAATAAATTCAAATCATGTATAAATTTGAATTCTTTATTTACTTATAAATCTATCATGTAGATACAAAAAAAAAGTGTTATTTATGTAAATATTTCAAGATACATATATTAGAAATAAATACAAAATAGCTAGTTATTGGAGCAGGATTATGCATATTTTTTTAATCGAGTCAGATTTTTATATTTTTTTATTGAATTTAAAATTTAGAACAATTAAATCTATTATAATTTGATATTAATGTTTTTTATCAATTGGTAGTTGTTTGTCAATGTATACAATAACAACTACAATGATTTTTATCCCACAAAGTGGGGTGGGCTACATGAATCCTTTTTCTCCATTTTGTCTTATTGAGTGGCATATTTTCATTTAATCCTAATAAATTAAGATCATTTTTTATACAATATGCCCAAGTATTTTTAGATCTACTTCTGCCTTCCTTAATATAAGTTGAATCTAAAATATCTACTCTCCTAATCAAATCATCAGATGGTCGACTTTTGATGTGACCAAACCATCTAAGATGACTCTATAATCTTGTTTGCCACTAGAGCCACACCAACCCATTGATGACGGATACATTCATTTTGCATTTTATCTTAAGTGTCAAGCCACTCTTGAACCTAAGCATTCTCATCTCAACAACACTTGACTTAGTTGTATGCTTCTCTTTTAATGGCCAACATCACGTGCCATAAAGCATTTCATGCCTTACCACCATCTTATAAAATTTTCCTTCAAGTCTAAGAGGTGTTTTTTTTCGCATAATTGGCATGATGCATTCATCTAAATTAACCAAACAACTTGAATTTTGTTAATAACATCCCCATCTATATCACCATGTCTTTGAACAATAGACTAGAGATATCTAAGAAATTCAAACCTTCTAATGATTTAATCACAAATAGTTACAACTCAGCGCTAGAACTACTACCATTAAAATTACATTCCATGTATTTAGTTCCATGTATTTATGTATTTAGTTTTAGATCTACTCAAACAAAGGTTCTTATGTTAACCTCATTTTTTAGCCAACCTATTTTTTGGCTTGTATTTAAATTGAATTTCACTTGAACAGAATCTTAAGCTAAACCCAAATTTAGTAAAACAGTAATTTAACTTAATAAAAATTGAAATTAACCAAAATAACACAAAATATAACTCATTTTAACTAAACCCTAAAATTAACCTAAAATCGGTCTTAATCAATAAAAATTATCAGTTTTTATCTCAAGAATAATGTAGAACAAAAAATTTCATTCTAAAAGTTGCATGATGCTTATTATCATAAGTAAAGATCAAACATATGAGTTTGATGATCATTTAAAACTTTTTTTTACATGAAATTCTTCAGTTCAGATTTTTATGCATGCAAAGTGATCCACTAGCCCAAAACTTTTTTTCTCCACAAGCTAATCCGATTTTCAAAATTACATTTTGTAAGTCATGTAATCTTCATAACTACATATGAGGAGTATGCAAACTAGTTTAGTAGTCATCAAAGAATGTTTTTACACAAAATTGTTCACTTAAAGTTTTCATGCATAAAAAATGGTCTCACATAGAACATTTTCACAAAGTCATTATTTATCAAAACAGACTTCAATGTATCACCTGTATCATTAAAATCATTCAAATGAACCTCCTTACCCTCAAGTTGAACCACGTTTGGAGGCCTATTGAATCGATGTTAATCAAGAGAGAGAAAATGATAATTTTGATAATAAAAAATAATTTACAGATAATTGACACAAAATGAGCTCAAAATGGAATCAAACTTCAAAAAGACTTTAACAAAATTAAAAGATCCTTAATTTCAACCAATAAAACTAACTAAAAACTTCAACTCAAAGTCCACCAGTTTTCTCGCTCCAAGAATTTGGGCCCACTTTGACCTAAAATATCTTGAGATAACGAACGTGTTGGTCAAAACAAATTTTTTCATTCAATTCCACATATGTTTTTCTATCAAATGAGCCTAAGTCAAAATTTTGTTTGTCATAACTGTTATAACT
>NW_018165076.1:8805-10484 GCF_001263595.1 Phalaenopsis equestris
TATGTCATAGTTATGCATAATAATATTTTTAATGTGATAAAAAAAAATTTTTAGTGATATAAATAAATAAATAAATAAATCTAGGTGGAATTGGGTTGTACGTAAATGCTCCATTTTAAAAAAATCGTCAAAGCGATATTCTTAAAATTAATTTAAAGACAGCAGTTTGTCTTTAAATACATTGTCCAGTTATTTTCAATGGGTCTTTCAAACGGGAAATATCTGCATTGACCGTTCCACAAGTCAGTGCTTCGGCTCCAAGCAATCTTAATTATTCCTAAACATCACGTGCTTCATCAATCATTCATTCAGAGAATAAAAGCTGAGAAATTTCAAAGCTGCTGTGGCTGATAACGATTCTGTGCTCTCGTAGGAAGCCTATAAAATATGATCGATCAAGACAGATGGAAATAAACTGATTATTTTGTTGTAGAACTCTGGCGAGGAGAGGCGCGCAAGGGATGGGTTTTCTGAGCTTTTGCATGCCGAAGTTGGGCAAGATCAATTGTAAGAATTTATCTCATGAGAAAATAGATTTGTTAAAGCAAGAGAGCAGTGATAATAAAACGAAGACAGAGGAACTGAAACGGTCGGAGGAGAAGAAGAAGAGCAACTTAGAGAACGCGGCCATGGTTGTGCCTTACTTCCCACTCCATTGTCGTCCTGGTATTATCTGATTAAATTTGTCTCTTTGTTGTATAGATGGTTTAAGACTTTTTTGGAGAAGGTGTTACCATTATGTGATGTTACATGAGAGTATTAGAATGTGCATTTCTCCTTTTTGCTTTCAAAAAAGTAAGAAGACGGTTCATATTTATATACTTTTTGGAATTTTATTAGGTTTTGTTTGTTTTGTACTCCTTGAAATGACATACATATTTTACATGTCTATTACCTAATTAAATATTTATATTTACATGTATGTCTGGAATCTTTTATATCACATCGAAAATATCACTTTCAATATCTTATTAATATTAAAATACACCTTCATGCATAGGCATATGACACAAATTAGGGTGTTATAAATGCAGACACCATATTTTGGGTGTCAGTTATGTAAAAGCACGACACAAGTATTGTGTGATATGTATGTAAATTTGCCTTTAATCTAATGTCTATAAACGTCATTTTTCATGAAGTAATTGTGAAGTTACTTTGGCTTACGTGGTGCACTTTAATTTCAATATATGAATCTCAAGCATTAATCTTAATGATGAATTTCCTTTGTTTCATAAAACTTAAATATCATTATTTTATCATGAGTGTTGTTGCGTGTTGGAAAATACCTTACCATAGAATATGCGAGTTTATCATCTTAATAAAAAAATAATGTAGAAAAGGATTTCAGCTTATTTCTAAAGGTCAAAAATTGTCTAAAATTATTAAATTAAAAAAAAAAAAACTGACGACATACTGACAAAAATTTAAGCGTCACTTTTTTATTTGTCGAAAATTCTTATTCCGATTGAATTTTAGATTACGAAATATTGACGGACAACATTAACATCGAAAATCATATCCGACATCTTTGAGTCGTCAAGTCATACCTGAGTAAGACCCATCGGGTAGTCATTGGTTAGCGAACCGACATGTATTAACAGTCGATTTATTTTGTATAGATAGACCTTAGAAATGGTCGTTAGTTGATAGTAAAAATTTGTAAAAGAAAAATAAAA
>NW_018165076.1:13705-14212 GCF_001263595.1 Phalaenopsis equestris
TACCCAAATTGATCAAATTTCAAAATTCCTCCAAATTGACCATCCAATTGAACTCAAAACCGCGGTCATCCTTCACCAAAGTTGTTCTTTATGATCATATACACCAAATGCAACATTTATTTGGGCCAATTAACATAGTAGCCTAGCCCAAACCCAAAATTTTGGTCATTTGCACCCACTTGGACCCATGCACTAAATGTAGCCTAACCACCCCAAAGCCATCAAATTAACTCCACCACAACCACTAGTTGGACCCTAAGACTGAGCCAAAACTCACCTAACCCAAGCTAAGTGAGCCATGGACCGACCAATGGTCCCCTAAATTAAGGGATTTTATTTCCATATTATCTTAGGATTAAGATCTTTTTGCCAAAACTAAACCTCAGCCAATTAAATTGCTGTGACATATTCCCCTGGGTTCCTTGAGCTCCTAGACATTTCCCCCTGCCCGGCCGACCAGCTTAGTGGCCGGGAAAAGTCAAAACCAAAAGCCCACCCCCGGCCCCC
>NW_018165076.1:14370-38234 GCF_001263595.1 Phalaenopsis equestris
AATTTCTTAGAGAGAGCCCCCCAAACTTCTCACAAAGCTTCTCTGAGATCTCCACTGTGCAATAAAATCACTTGACTGCCCTTATTCCTCCTGTGTAACCCTAATTTTGAGCTAAAAAATTAGGGCAGAAACAGGACTTCCCTTAAAACTCCACCAAAATCCAATTACTTGTGCCCACAACTTCACAATAGTAAGAGAAGGCAAGACCCCATAAAACCCCCTCTGAAAGAGCCTCTAACATAGCTCTAGACCAACACCTAAAATTGTGCTTGATCGAAATCATATCTAGGCCATACACAAAGACCAGAGGCTCAATCCCTAGCCTCCTTGGACTCCAACGAACGTGCCAAGCATCTCTGTTGAAGCTTTCCTTCTCAGAGCAAAAGTATAAAACTCCTCCTCATCACGAGCCTCTTTTGATTCTCAATTTGCTTGGGCTTAATTTCATTGCATCTTAGCCGTATAAATATGTTCCTCTAGTCTAGATGAGCATTTTAAAAAAAATTCATTCACTTTGGTTGAGAAACAAAGAAGATATCAAGCTTGAAAGATGGATGATTCTTAAGCTAGGCTATCGGGGACGATGATGGAGCGCCGTTTGATCAAGTGTGTATGGGATGGACAGTCAAGATGAAGTTGGACAGCGCTTCGGGATATAAACAACGGGCCGAGTCAGCGCTGAAGTGGATGGCGGCGTCGAACGGTAGCGCGCCGTGTGGAGCTTCGAAGCTTCCTAGGATGATGTGGTGCTGCACATTTAAATAAATAAATAGGGATTTAAATAATTCTGAAAATGACCCTTAACTTCAAAAATTCATATCTTGGTGTAGAAAAATCATAAAAATAAAATAAGAATACTTTCTTACTCAGTGAACAAAGCAGAACAATGTGGAAATATTTTGAAGGCCATTTGATGCATGTTTTATTTTTAATTAATTAAACACTGTTTTGAGTCTTTTGATTCTTTATGCATACAGGCATTTCACCATGGCTTGATTTTTTGGCATGTTGTAGCCTCTGTCAAGAGGAACATTCCCTGATTTTTCCAATGTCAGAGGAGACCTCAGGACAGAGATCCATATTTTTAAAATTTATGCAAATTATTTGCTTAAATTAATCATAATAATTAGCATTTTTCTTAGAAAAAACTAAGAAAATTTTGGAAGGTTTATTATGATCAGAGAACTCTTAAGAAACTTTCTCATGAGTCAAGTCATTTAAAATGCACCTAATCTTTACAAAACCTAAATCACTAAGATAATTAATTTTGGAAAATACAAACATCAAAATGACTTGATTTTCTTATCTCCACTATTGTATGAGATCCATAGAACTCACCATAAAATTTCAAAGCATTTTGAGTTCATTACGTAACTTAATTTGATTTTTAAAGATAAATATCTTTTTTTGGCACTAAAATGATTTTTAAAAATTAAAATATAACTAAAAAATTTATAAAAACTTGGTTTTTGAGTTCTTTGTGATCAGGGGTGTTTTTTAAAAATAAAATAGTAAAATAAAAACTTGATTTTTTAGCATGTTTTTTAATATTTAAATAATTAAAAATCCATAAAAATCACAAAAATAATAAAATTCATGAAAATGTTCTAAATTGCTTCCTAAAAACTTGGGAAAAATTGGGATATCTTTCCTGATTTTCTAAATAAAGATATTGAATTAGGAAGCTTAAAATAATTTTTAAAGGCTAAAAATGGTTTTTTTACTAAAATAATTCCAATAATTTAAAGAAAAATAAAAAAAATATCAAATTTGTTTCTTGATGTCCCTTGACATTAGAGAAATTTAATAAAAAAAGAAAAAACTTAATTTTCCACATTTAAAATATTTTATAATTAATAAACACCCCAGAACTTAAAATAATTCTTAAAATTTAAATGAAATTCAAAAAATCATGAAATTTAGTCTAAAGGCTTCTCTGGTCTAAGCCTACCTCCAGTAAAAATTTTAAAGGATTCAAATTTACCTTGGTCAAGTTAATTATGGCCTAATTTCAGAAAGGGAAATGAGAAATCTTTAATTCTAATTAACATATTTGGATGTTTGAAACACAAGGGGTTAACTGGTAGAAACGAACCTCACTTGTCCTAATTGAAAAGGATAAATTAATTTCCTAAATTTGCAATTTCCTTAAATTACATAAATTTGGGAGTCTAGTCGATTAAATGATCCTAGATTTAGGGGTATGATTTTGGGTGGTAATAACTTATTGATTTAATACCCCTATTTGATGAACTAAAAACAAAAAAAAATATGAATCTTCCCCATCACTTATAAGTCAATTTCATTTGCAATGACTAAGACACTCACCAATGTATTAAGGGCTTAGTAGTGACTTAGGCTAAATCAAATTTCATTTAAATAAGGATTAGAAAAGTTAACATCATTGAAAATTAAAACATCTTTCAAACACTAGAAGCCCAAGTCAAAATTTGGCTAAGTCTCTTAAACTTGTCTCTTTAAGGGTCTTCACCCACATAATTCTTAAATTGAATTACGAGTGATAATTACCCTATTCTTAGGGAAAAGAGAGTAACACAGACCTGCTTCTTTCTCTAGATCTGTTAGATACCTTGGAGATCTACTAAACTTAATATTTTTTGCTTGACAAAATCATCATTAATTAAACTCCTAAGGATCCACCAAGATATGACATAGGGTTAGGAAAACTACCAAAACCTTACTTTTTTTGCCTCTACATGAACTGCCCTCACATGCATTTTAAGTTTTAGGTGGTGGAACGAGAAGACTCGTCAGGTACGATTTTATAGTTTTCAGCATCATCTTTCTTGTACTTTTATACTATACTCTTATGCTTACACAAATTTGCATGCTAAACAACAATGTTACCCTGCATGAAAACTAAAACTATCAGGATAGCCATAAAACCAAAACCAAAACTAAAACTAAATTCAATCAAGATAAAATTCATCGCCACAATAATCAAAATATAAAACAACTCAAAATTTAATCACAAACATCACACAAAACTACAATTGCAACTAAATTAAGATATCTCTATCAGAGGATCAGGAATTCCTTAGAGGAGGTAACCTACGGTTGCTAACGAGGCTTCCCGTGGTCTAAATCAAATTATGGAACTCATTAAGTTGAGTTTTGTAAGTTCATTTGTATTAAGTGAATCCAATAGAAAATAGTGGTGTCGGAATGAAGGAACTGTAGGATCCTAACCAGTTTCGCTCTAATCAATTTTAACATGCTCCTCCCCATAAAATTTAAGGAACTCCAACCATAGAGCCACCTGATTTGACATCATAACTCGACACACTAGAAAACTCAAACTCATCGCTCCAAGGAGCTTGGAGCTAGCATAGTGGGCAACACGACCATATTCAATAGCAAAACCTGTCTTCCCCAGCTAAACTAATCTTCCTTCCTTAGAAATAAGCAACAAAGCCATAGGACTTCGAGGTTGCTTGCATATGCAACATAAATCCTCACCTTATCTTTAGGCCTTTGTAAAACCCTGTTATACAATATAAACCCTAACTCGTCTTAGGATTACGAGGTCGTCGTTCATCACAACCTAAACCCTCACATCTTCTAAGCTATTTGTGTGATAGTTTCACACGAATGTAAACCCTAACTAATAAAATTGGCAGGATGAAACACCTAAATATTTCTCCTCAGAAATGAAGCCAAACATTAGGATAGCTTGGAAAATCACCGGGGTTCTCCTTTGGATCCATGACATCCCCTAGTTCTTCCTCTTTTGGACTCTACAATAAAATGTTCCAAATTTGAACCAATCCCCTTTCACACCTCTACGTCTGATCTCATTGAAAATCCCTACCCTTTGAAACTCTTTGAATATAATATTTCTTGATTTTTATCGAGAGTCTTCTTAAGTGACTTTGGTCATTTAAGATGTAATTAACTATAGGGGCATACCCTTATAGGAAGCATGCTCGAATCCAGCTTAATATAAACCTTATTTAATTATTTATATTAAACAGAGGAACTTGTCGGCAAATACAAAGGTTTCGCAGACCAAACGGATGTCATGTACTCCTTAGTTTATTTGATCGAGCCTCATCCTCAAGTCTTGTGTTTATCCTTCGGGATAGATATATGATTTGAAATACATCACTATTTCATTTAAACTATGAAAAATATGGGGTCAGTTTGATTTTATATTTTTCTAAAACTAAATATATATGTAAATTAAACGTCCTTCAGAAGCGGGCAACAAGATTTTGATTCCGGTGACCGACAACTTCTTTCGGGCAACTCCTTCAACCAAAAATAGTGCCGACAAAATGCTCCCACAAAGAACTTATATCTGTCTGAGTCAAGGAAGCCTCTAATAACCTAAACAGGCTAGAAAACCATCTAAGTATAAATCTAATGTTTGGGCAAGCAGGTTGAAGAAGCATGAGGACTTCTCCTTAGGATATTTAAATATGATTGAATTATCTAGAGCAGTCTTAATGTGGAGGTCGTATTAATATGACTTAAGTTATGTTCATGCTATGCAAAGTTATTTTAAATCTGACTTGAATGACACGTAGGAAAGTAAAAATATTTTTTGAAAGCTTGAGACATCGTTATCCTAAATGTTAATCTATCTCAATCTTTATTATTAGGGTTTGTATAGGGAAATTATATTTTAGGGGGGGTGGGTTATAACAAGTCTAATTTCATATTTACTAAGTATCTCAAACAAACAAGCAACTAAAGAAAGCAAAAATGATGAAACACAATAGAAAGTTAACAAATCAATGTGAATAAAAATAGTTCTATGCAAGAGTAAAAGTTTATAATTAAGATACGGGACACGGGCCAACTGTGCCTGGTACCCATCACATGGTTTCGTCCATCAAGCGGCTCAAACCCGTTCCTGTACTTCATTTTTGATATAGTCTCGATCCTAGGACTCCAAAGGGTACATATAAAAAATTTAAAAAGACTGAACTTGAAAACCTAAGGGTTCAGGATAGATTATTTTCATGCAACGCATAAGGAACCATATGCAACAGGAGGAGAACTTTCAAGCACATACATAGTATATTTTAGCTTAATTCATTAAAATCCTTCCTATTAAACATGACTCCCTGCCAAAAGAACACCCTAAAATGCTTGTGCGCACCTCTCAAATATTGTAAACACACAAAAATACCCTGCTATGCCCAAAACATCAATATTACCCAATGCATATAAAAAACCTAACTACACCCTACCATATTCTAGCCAACATCTTGAAACAAGGTGTCCTAAAAAAACATCTAAGTGAGTACAAATGTGATTTTTGATGGGGTCACCAACCTCAGCCTCTTGCTAAAAATACAAGATTCTAATAAGTGCCACTAAGATGATGGTTTTATGCATATAAAAGCTTTACAAGATTGACCTTATATATGGTATAATTAGGATGCTTTATTTTTAAATTATGTTTAAAATAAGCTTCATAGGAGAAAAAAAAAAGAATACATATATTTTTATGTTATTAATAAAAGTTCTAAGAAAAGAAAGCCTAAGTGGCTCCTATTAGATCTCTGAGAATCTCAACAGATAATTACAAAACTAATGATGATGTAAAAATTCACATTATTTGTTGAGATATCCTCACAAGTGTTGACCTCAATTTTGGTGAGGTCATTTCTTCATCTTAGTACTTAGACTCTAGCCATTGGACTTTTATTTTAACTATCCTAGAAGATTAGAGAAGGAACAGAGGACAAGAGATGGAGCCCACCTACATAGAAATTCAAACCACTTTCTTGCTCTCTTTGAAACCCTACATGGCTGGTCATGAACCTCAAGCATTTGGAAGGTTGAGACCAACATGTGAGGATTCAGGGATGAGTTCCTATAGGACTATTATACTTAGGACAGCCCGGGGTGGTTGTGTTTGGTCTTTCACACACTCAAGCACATCACAATTCCCTACTTGTCCTAAAGCTCTGAAATCTTTGCTCTTTTGGAAACTCAAATGGATGGTCCCAAGCATCTGGCCTTTGGTTGGGATGGCTAGGACCAACAGTTGAAGGTTCATGAAGGAGTTGCCTTTTGGTAAAGCTTGGTCCCAAGGTAGTTATGTGTTGTCAAGACCCATGACCAAATGTCCCTAAACCAAAAACTCACCTAAAATACCCAATCTTGCCAAAATTTACCAAAATTAATAAAATGCCCCTAAAATCCTAAATTTTTAAAAGTGGTCCAAATCCTTAAATTCTCTCCAAAAATCATAACAAACCATTTCAAGCTACTCAAATTGACAAAATAACACAAATTTCCCTAAAATTCCCAAAATACCGCTAAATTTGCAAAAATTACCAAAATACCCTTTATACCCCAACAATTTTGAAAACCTGCTAAATAATTCCAAACCTCTCCCAAACCAATCCCAACCACCCAATGGGCCCAATGTGACCAAATTGACCAATTTTGATCAAAGTCCTAATTTTGCCCCTAAATTCCCCAAAATCTCCAAAATTACTTCAAAAAGTCCATAAAATCCCCAAGTTCACTCTAAATGTCCTGAAAATTAATTTGAATCACCCAATATCTCCAATTATGCCCAAATCCACCCAAATTGCCTAAATTTCCCAAGTTACCCCTAAAGGCCCAAAACCACAAATATTCACCCAATTGATCAAATTAACCCCCAATTTTCATCCAATTCACCCCTAACTTACCCAATTTCAAAGTTCAAACACAATTTCAATCAAACTGAAGCCCAATTCTATTAGACCATGGTTGATTTCAATTTAAATCCTTCATGCATATTTTAAAAGCCCATACCCACATGCATTTTCAAAAGCACATGGAATTGATTTTAAAAGGACCAAATTGAGCCCACACGACATAAAATCCCTTCCACCTCATCCCATTTTAATTTGAACCTTCATTATGGCCATCATAACAATCATACCATGTATATACATGAACTTTTATCCAAATCGGGCATGATGGCATCTTCTCCCCAAAAATTTCATAAAAGTACATTTCATTTTGTATGAAAGTTCCCCATGGCATCATACATGGCATGACATGTCCCATGGAGCCTCCCATAGACATCAAAAAGTCAAAATTGCCAGAAATGGCAAAAGGAGGTGACCATTCCCGCTCCCTCCTTCACTTGGACTTTCCCTCTTCAATGCAACAATTAAACGCTTGCCTCATCACCAAGCCAGCAATTTGACCTCACCCAAACCTTCCTTAGGGTCAATCCAAGCACCCTAACCTCATTAGGACCAAACCTAACCACTTAACCAAGAGTTTAAACCCAACCTAGCTCACTTAGCCTAAACCCCATTTTCCCGTGGTTCTTCTCCTTAGAACCTATCTAAAACCAAATTGAGCTGACCTCTCTGTCCTGTTGACTCCCCTAAGGTCAAAGTTACCCTGGTCGGGCGACCACCTCAACTACCGAAAAGCCCCATGCCCGAGAGAGACCAAATGACTAAAACCCAAAATTCAACTCAGATGAGCTGGCTCACTCTAATTGGCTATTACAACCTCTCTTCCCCCCACCTAAGCGATTTCCTTGCCACCATGGCATGCCCTATTGCCACCAAAGCCATCTCTATAACTGGAGGACCTCCCACAACCCAAAGGAAAAGAGTGCTCAAACCTTAACAAAACTCTGCCAAATTTTCACTAGATTCTTTTGCAACTATAAGAAGCCAATGCCCACCACTTTCCTGCCCCAATTCCCACTAATTAGCATCTAATCATGTAGATGTGTTTGCTTTGACTAGATGGTGGTGTAGAAATGAACCTTGCATGATTTTTTTGAGAATCAAGGGAGAAAATATGTTTAGAAAATGAGCGGTTTATGGGTTAGGTCACTTGGGGATGATGACCAGGAGCCGTCCGATCACGCGTGTATCGGACAGACAGACCAGGTCGCTTTGAACAAATAGATGGAGCGGTAAACGCAAAACACATGGTGGCTGACTCAAAGTTGTTGAGGATTGCGTGGCACTGATGTGGATAAATAGAAAAATAGGCTTCTTTATTAAATTAATTTAGAAAACTTCAAAATTTCATAACTCGGTGTAGAAAAATCATAAAACTAAGATAAAAATATGCCTATGCTCAGTGAATAGAGAAAAATCACATGGACAAAAAATCAAAATTATTTAACTTATATTTATTTTTAAATTTATTAAACACTCTAAACCTTAATCAAATCATAATTAATTAAATATTAATCACCATAGAATGAAATTTTGAGGTCTGTTCTCTCTTTGAATGTGAATGTTCTCTAATTTTTCTAAATTCAGAGAGCACTTCTAATATGGTGACCCCTAATTTCCAAAGTTAAGTCACCCTTTCGATTAAAATAATTATATAAATTAAAATAAAAATTATATATAAATAGGGTTTACTTTGGTAGGTTCATTGTGGTTAGGGGAGTGTAAGAAAAATAAAACTTAAGTTTAGATGTTTTTAAAATACACTTTCTTAATTTAAGTTATTAAAACCCATAAAAAACTAAATAAATAAAATATAACCCATCAAATCATAAAAATTGATCTACACTGTAAATAATGGTTATGAGAAACCTCTGTAAAATTTGAAGTGAATATGAATTGATTTGATCATCAAAATCTATTTTTCAACGAAAATAAGATTTTTGCTCTAAAATAATTATCATAATTAAAATAAAACTCAAAAACTTCTAAAAAGTGATTTGCAGTGTTCCTTGTGATTAGGGACATCCAAGAAAAATAGAATTTATATTAAAATAAATAGTTTATTTTTGGGCTTTTTTAATTTAAAAATAATTAAAAATTAAAAAAAACTACAAAAATACAAAAAAAAAGAGAAAAATGACTCGAATTGTTCCGTGACCTCTTTGCATCATTTTTTATACTTCCCTGACCACTTGGCATCATTTTCAATACTTTTTTTCTAATTTTTTAAATAAAGTTATGTATTTTTAAATGCCTAAAAGTGTATTTTCCTAATTTTTCATTGAAATAAATATAAAAAATAAAATAAATATTATAAAAATACAAAAAAATTCTAAGTTCTTTGAAGTTAGAGAGATCAATGAAAAATAAAAAATTAATTTTTTAAAATAAAATGTATTTTCTATTTAATTAACCACAAAAAAAAAAAAAATAATTATAAAAATTGAAACATAACTAAAAACTTCATAAAATTTAACTCAAGTGGTTTTCTGACCTAAGTGAATCTTCAATAGTTTCTCTAAGAACAGAAACTTTACTTTGGTTGATTAAACGAATTAATTCTGAAAATTTTGATTTATGGATTAAAATACTCATAAAAAATAAAATAAAAATTAAAAAAAAAATGATTTCTTCTCTAGTACCTTAATTAGCCCATGAGGGATAGATTAGGAAATTTCCAAGCCCATACGAATTACTCTAAATGATTTATGAAAATAGGAGCCTTAGGGGCAAAATTCTAGTTTCCACCTTTTTCACCCCATAAATAAAATTTTGGGCGAGCTAAGGGTTTAAAGGTTAATATTTGAACCTAAGCAATATTCTAAGGTAATTGAAACATGAGGGTAGGAGGTAGAAACCAATTAACCTCCTTTTTAGAAAAGAAGGGCATAAATGTAATTATTCAAATTGTTGAACATTGAAAGATGAAATTTATTTGAATGATTTAAATGTTTGGGATATAGGTTAGGAAGTCAATAATCCACTAATCTAGAATCCCAAACCAATGGTTGAGTCAAAGGTTAATCTTCTAATTAAAACTCCTTAAAATGACTTTCGCCAAATTGCACATTTACTCTCTGTGTCTTTTGAGTTTTGTAGCAAGCTAAAGTTAATTTAAAGATACTTGAGGATTAGTTTGAAGTTAAACCATGATTAATTCTCTTCAAACACTACAAGCTCAAGTTTGCTTACCCCTCTCTCATGGGTTAATTGAGATATGACACTAAGCAAAGTTTAAACCTGATGAAGCTCGGGGTGATCTAATCAACAAAATAACAAGTTCAAATGAACTCGAAATAATCCAAAGGATTCTTAAAGGTTGTTTAGGGTTATGCCCTAAACACTTTATTATCTAAATATTAAATGATATACCAATAACATTTAATATTAAATGATAAATTAAAAAAGACAAAGATTTATTGTGATGTATCAAAAATTTTTAAAAAGTATAAATACAAAAAGTTCCGCAATAAAATTTCTCCATGCAAAATAATTTTAAAAAGTTAGGTTTACAGTTTACATACATATAATTCAACAATTCAACTCTTATGTATTTAAATACTTACTACCTAACTTTCAATGTTCTTATATATATGTCATAGTTATGCATTATAATATTTTTAAGGTGATAAAAAAATTTTGGGTGATATAATTATAAAAAAAATAAAATCTAGGTGGAATTGGGTGATACGTAAATGCCGCTCTTTAAAAACATTGTCAAAATTAACTTAAAAACTGCAGTTTGTCTTTAAATACATTGTCCAATTATTTTCAAGGGTTCGTCTTTCCAACAGGAAACCTCAGTATTGACCGTTCCACAAGTCCGTGCTTCGGCTCCAAGCAATCTTAAACCTAATTATTCCTAAACGTCACGTGCTTCATCAATCATTCATTCAGAGAATCAAAGCTGAGAAATTTCAAAGCTGCTGTGGCTGATAACGATTCTGTGCTCTCGTTGGAAGCCTATAAAATATTGATCGATCAAGACAGATGGACATAAACTGATTATTTTGTTGTAGAACTCTGGCGAGGAGAGGCGCGCAAGCGATGGGTTTTCTGAGCTTTTGCATGCCGAACTTGGGCAAGATCAATTGTAAGGATTTATCTCATGAGAAAATAGATTTGTTAAAGCAAGAGAGCAGTGATAATAAAACGAAGACAGAGGAACTGAAACGGTCGGAGGAGAAGAAGAAGAGCAACTTAGAGAACGCGGCCATGGTTGTGCCTTACTTCCCACTCCATTGTCGTCCTGGTATTATCTGATTAAATTTGTCTCTTTGTTGTATAGATGGTTTAAGACTTTTTTGGAGAAGGTGTTACCATTATGTGATGTTACATGAGAGTATTAGAATGTACATTTTTCCTTTTTTTTCTTTCAAAAAAGTAAGGAGACAGTTCATATTTATATACTTTTTCGAATTTTATTAGGTTTTGTTTGTTTTGTACTCCTTGAAATTACATACATATTTTACATGTCCATTACCTAATTACCTAATTAAATATTTATATTTACATATATGTCCCTCGAATTTTTTATATCACATCAAAAATAGCACTCTCCATATCATATTAATATTATAATACTCCTTCATGCATAGGTATATGACCCAAATTAAAGTGTTATAAGTGGGGATACCAAATTTTGGGTGTCAGTTATGTAAAAACACGAGTATTGTGTGGTATGTATGTAAATTTGCCTTTAATCTAATGCCTATAAACGTCATTTTTCATAAAGTAATTGTGAAGTTAGTTTGGCTTACGTGGTGCACTTTAATTTCAATATATGAATCTCAAGCATTAATCTTAATGATGAATTTCCTTTGTTTCATAAAACTTAAATATCATTATATTATCATGAGTGTTGTTGCGTGTTGGAAAATACCTTACAATAGAATATGCGAGTTTATCGTCTTAATTTACATGAAGATCTCACATAGACACACATGAAATAAAAAACACAAGAATCATCCAAAATTTTTAATGTCCAAAACATGATGGAAAAATTATGAAGCCTGAGCAAAAGAAAAATAATTTAGAAAAGGTTTCAGTTTATTTCTAAAGGTCAACAATTGTCTAAAACCACATCAATCACATCACAGAAATAAATGTATTGTATGTCACAAAATCTAATATACCTATCCAAATAGCTACCAAACTAAAACCTTATGAATGAACACACAAATTGAAAACAAAAATAATTGCAATGTTTTGAATCAGAGAATGAATAATATATCCATATACAACAAAAAATATGTACGTAAAGGTCTCATAATAAAAAAAGAAGTAAATATAGCCTTACTCGTCATTTGTCTCATCATTGTCCTCCTCCTCCTCTATCTCCTCGTCTGCATGGAATTTCCCTCTTTGACGAGCCTCAGCCTCACATCGCACCACCTTTAATTTCATTTTAAATTTGGCCTCCATATTGGCTTTCATCTCAACAAACGTAACAACAAATCAGTTCTCTACATCGACATAGAATGCAACAACCTGCCTATAAATTTTATCCTTCTTGTAGATGTAGAGCTCTGTCCAACAAAAAAGTGATTTGCATTGTACGCATGTGCCTGTGAACCAAAACCATAAATTTTATATTTATTCTTCCCTCCTAGCGGTCTCTCTCCAGAGCCCATATGTAGACGAATTAGTACCATGGATAATAACTCCTTCTATCGCCTCTACTATGTTTTTAATAAAAAAATTGTAAAATATTTTTGGAGTATAATTTAATTCCAAGATTATTTCCAATTATATAAAATTAATTCTAACCACTTATATGAGTTGTCTGAGATCTAGTGTCAACCTATTGGTGGTTCAATGGTTGTTGAGTTTAGCAATAATAAGTTATGATCCAAGCTCCTGTTACTGTTAAAATAAGATTAAAAGTTAATAAAAAATTATTTTCTAGTAAGGTATAATGTGAAAAATAACTCTTGCCATCATCTTCTTGTACTCGTATGTGGGAGTGCCCCTCATGCACGTTTGGAGGCACCCATACCCTTACAATCTGAACCCCAATTTGCTTCAACAACTCATTCTTTTTTACATATTTAGAATTTTCCCAAGCTCTATGCAAGAAAAACTTACACATTCTCCTAGAGCAACATAAGGCATTGGCCCTTCTTTTGTATCTCAACCAACATTCCACCCCCCCAATATGAGTATCTAGTTGGGGGCATCAAGAGAACTACTTCTGCATAATAACTATTAATATGCTATATGAATAAAATTATATAACTTAAGATTAATGTCAACTGTTTACATCAAACACTTTGAGCCACAAATTCTAAACATCAATTGGGATCTCTTTTCATGATAAATATAGAGTTTCATACTTGCACTATATGATATCCCTGGTGGCATGACCAACCTGCATAGAGGGATAAAATCTAAAATGAAGATATTGCTAGATTTATAAACAAAAGCTTTAACACCCTTTGTAGGTAGATGTGATAGAATAGAGAATGATGCTCGCAAAGTAAGTGGTGAGTAGGCCACTGAAAATGATAGAAAAGAGAGTTATGGTTACAAAACTATGATGAAATGCTCCCAGGAAGGACTTATATCCTTCTGTGTCAGGGAAGTTTTTAAAAGCCTAAACAGACTAGAAAACCATCTAAGTATAAATCTAATGTTTGGGCAAGCAGGTTGAAGAAGCATGAGGACTTCTCCTTAGGATATTTAAATATGATTGAATTATCTAGAGTAGTCCTAATGTGGAGGTCCTATTAATATGACTTGAGTTATGTTCATGCTATGCAAAGTTATTTTAAATCCGACTCAAATGACATGTAGGAAAGTAAAAATATTTTTTGAAAACTTGAGATAACTTTATCCTAAAGGTTAATTTATCTCAATATTTTATTATTACGGTTTGTATAGGGAAATTATATTTTAGGGGGGTTATAAAGAGCCTAATTTCATATTTACTAAGTATCTCAAACAAGCAAATAACTAAAGAAAACAAAAATGATAAAACACAATAGAAAGTTAACAAATTAATGTGAATAAAAATAGTTCTATGTAAGAGTAAAAGTTCAGAATTATGATACGGGACATGAGCCAACTGTGTCTGGTACCCATCACATGGTTTTGTGCATCAAGCAGCTCAAACCCGTTCCTGTACCTCATTTCTAATATAGACTCGATCCTAGGACTCCAAAAGGTACATAGGAAAATTTTAGAAAGACTAAACTTGCAAACCAAATGGGTTAGCATGGATTATTTACATGCAACGCATAAGGAACCATATGCAACACGAGGAGAACTTTCAAGCACATACATAATCTATTTTAGCTTAACTCATTAAACTCCTTCTTATTAAACATGACTCCCTGCCAAAAGAACACCCTAAAATGCTTGTGTGCACATCTCAAATATTGTAAATACAAAAAAATACCCTACTACGCACAAAACATCAATAAGACCCAATGCATATAAAAAACCTAACTACTCTCTACCATATTCTAGCCAACATCTTGAAACAAGGTGTCCTAAAATAACATCTTAGTGGGTGCAAATGTGGTGTTTATTTTTTATGGCGTTGCCAACCTCAGCCTCTTAATAAGGATACAAGATTCTCATAAGTGCCACTATGATGATGACTTTATGCATATAAAAGCTTTATCAGATTGACCTTATATATGGTCTAACAAGGATGCTTTATTTTTAATTTATGTTTAAAACAAGATTCATAGGAGAAAAAAAAAATACATATTTTTTTATGTCAATAATAAAAATTCTAAGAAAAGAAAGCCTAACTGGTACCTATTAGATCTCTGAGAATCTCAACAGATAATTACACGTACTAATAATGATGTAATAATTCACATTATTTGTTGAGATATCCTCATAAGTGTTGACCTCAATTTTGTTGAGGTCATTTCTTCCTCTTAGTACTTAGAATCTAGTCATAGGACTTTTTTTTTTACTATCTTAGAAGACTAGAGAAGGAACCCCACATACATAGAAATTCAAACCACTTTCTTGCTCTCTTTGAAACCCTACAAGGTCATGAACCTCTAGCATTTGGAAGGTTGAGACCAACATTTGAGGATTCAGAGATGAGTTCTCATAGGACTATTAGACTTAGGACAACCTCGGGTGGCTAGCGTTTGGTATTCACACACTCAAGCACATCACAATGTCCTACTTTTCCTGAAGCCCTGAAATTAAACCCTTTTCCCCTTTGCTTCTTTGGAAACTCAAATGGATGGTCCCAAGCCTCTTGCCTTTGGTTGGGATGGCTAGGACCAACATGTGAAGGTTCATGAAGGATTTTCCATTTGATAAAGTTTAGTCCTAAGGTAGTTAAGTGTGGTTAAGACCCATGACCAAATAACCCTAAACCTTAAACTCACATAAAATACCCAATCTTGCCAAAATTTACCAAAATTACAAAAAAGCACCTAAAACCTTAATTTTATTAAAAGTGGCCCAATTCCTTAAATTCTCTCTAAAAATCATAACAAACCATTTCAAGCTACTCAAATTGACCAAATAACCCAAACTTCCTTAAAATTTCCAAAATACTGCTAAAATTACAAAAATTACCAAAATACCCTTCATACCCAAAAATTTCTCAAAACCTCCTAAATAATTCCAAACCTCCCTTAAACCAATCCCAACCACCCAATGGGCCCAATGTGACCAAATTGACTAATTTTGACCAAAATCCTAATTTTGCCCCTAAATTCCCCAAAATCACCAAAATTACTCCAAAAATTCCACAAAATCCCCAAGTTCACTCTAAATGTCCCCAAAATTAATTTGGATCACCAAATGTCTCCAATTATTCCCAAATCCGCCCAAATTGTCTAAATTTTTCAAATTACTCCTAAAGGCCCAAAACCACAAATTTTCACCCAATTGATCAAAGTAACCCGTAATTTTCATCCAATTCACTCCTAACCTACCAAATTTCAAAGTTCAAACTCAATTTCAATCAAACTGAAGCCCAATTTTATTAGCCCATGGTTAATTTCAATTTAAATTCTTCATGCATATTTTAAAAGCTCATACCAACATGAATTTTCAAAAGCACATGGCATTGATTTTAAAGGGACCAAATTGATCACACATGACATAAAATCTCTTCCACCTCATCCCATTTTAATTTCAATATTCATCATGGGCATCATAACAATCATACCATGCATATAAGTAAATTTCCTTTTGTATGAAAGTTCCCCGTGGCATCATACACGGCATGACATGTCCCATGGAGCCTCTTATGGACATCATAAAGTCAAAATTTCCAAAAATGGACAAAAGAGGTGACCATTCCCTCTCCCTCCTTCACTTGGACTTTCCATCTTCCATACAACAACTAAACCATTGCCTCATCACCAAGCCAGCCATTTGACCTCACCTTAACCTTCCTTAGGGTCAGTCCAAGTACCCTAACCACATTGGAACCAAACCTAACCACTTAACTAAGAGTTTAAACCCAACCTAGCTCACTTAGCCTAAACCCCATTTTCCCTTGGTTCTTCTCCTTAGAACTTTCGTAAAACCAAATTCAGCTGACTACTCAGTCCCCTTGACTTCCCTGAGGTCAAAGTGTCTCTGGTTTGCTGTCCACCTCATCCACCGTAAATAATGGTTATGAGGAGCCTCTGTAAAAAATTGAAGTGAATATGAATTGATTTGATCGTCAAAGTCTATTTTTCAAGGAAAATGAGATTTTTGCTCTAAGGAGATTTTGACTCTAAAATAATTATAATAATTAAAATAAAACTCAAAAAATTTTAAAAAGTGGTTTGGAGCGTTCCTTGTGACTAGGGACATCCAAGAAAAATAGAATTTATATTAAATTAAATTGTTCGTTTTCTGACTTTTTTAAATTTAAAAATATTTAAAAATTCAAAAAAAAAACCACAAGAATAAAAAAAACACAAAAATAACTTGAATTGTTCCCTGACCACTTGACATCATTTTCAATACTTTTTCTAATTTCTTAAATAAAATTACGTATTTTTGTGCCTATTCTGTTCTACAATCTAAAAAATATACATATGATGAAAACTTTATCATACAATCATTTGTCCTCATGTCAATAAAATAAATATTATAAAAATACAAAAAAAAAAAAAATCGAGTTCTTTGAAGTTAGAGAGATCAATGAAAAATATAAAATTGATTTTTCAAGATAAAATGCATTTTCTATTTAATTAACCACCAAAAAAACAAATAATTATAAAAATTGAAACATAACTCAAAAATTCATGAAATTTAACCCAAGTGGTCCTCTGACCTAGGTGAATCTCCAATAATTTTTCTAAGAACAGAAACTTTACTTTGGTTGATTAAATGAATTAACTTTGAAAATTCTATTTTTTGGATCAAAATAATCATAAAAAATAAAATAAAAATCAGAAAAATATGATTTCTTCTCTGGTACATTAATTAGCCTATGAGGGATAGATCAGCAAATTTCCAAGCCCATATGAATTAATTTAGAAGATTTATGAAATAGAAGCCTTAGGGCAAAATTCTAATTTCCCCCTTTTTCACCCCCTAATTAAATTTATGGGTGAGCTAAGGGTTTAAGGGTTAATATCTGAGCCTAAGCAATATTCTAAGGTAATTCAAACATGAGTGTACGAGGTAGAAACCAATTAACCTCCTTTTTAGAAAAGAAGGGTATCAATGTAATTATTCAAATTGTTTAACATTGAAAGATAAAATTTATTTGAATGACTTAAATGTTTGGGATATAGGTTAGGAAGTCAATAATCCACTAATCTAGAATCCCGAACCAATGGTTGAGTCATAGGTTAATCTTCAAATTAAAATTTTTTAACATGACTTTCCCCAAATTGCACAGTTAGCCCCAGTGTCTTTTGAGTTTTGTAGTAAGCTAAATTTAATTTAAACATACTTGAGAATTAGTTTGAAGTTAAACCATGATTAACTCTCTTCAAACACTAGAAGCTCATGTTCGCTTACCCCTCTCTCATGAGTTAATTGAGATATGACACTAAGCACAACTTGAACCTAATGAACCTCGGGGTGATCTATTCAATAATACAATAAGTTCAAATGAACTTGAAATAATCAAAAGGATTTTTAAATGTTGTTTAGGGTTATGCCCAATACTTTATCAGCTAAATAAAGAATGATATACTAATAATATCTAAATATTAAATGATAAATTCAAAAATGCAAATATTTATTATGATTTATCAAAAAATTTTAAAAAGTATAAATAAAAAAATCCGCTAAGTAATTTCTCCATGCAAAAAAATTTTTAAAAGTTAGGTTTACATACATATAATTCAATTCTTATGTATTTAAATACTTACTACCTAACTTTCAATGTTCGTATATATATGTCATAGTTATGCATAATAATATTTTTAATGTTGTAAAAAATTTTTGGGTGATATAAATAAATAAATCTAGGTGGAATTGGGTGGTACGTAAATGCTCCATTTTAAAAAAATCGTCAAAACGATATTCTTAAAATTAATTTAAAGACAGCAGTTTGTCTTTAAATACATTGTCCAGTTATTTTCAATGGGTCTTTCAAACGGGAAATATCTGCATTGACCGTTCCACAAGTCAGTGCTTCGGCTCCAAGCAATCTTAACTCTCGTCGGAAGCCTATAAAATTTGATCGATCAAGAGAGATGGAAATAAACTGATTATTTTGTTGTAGAACTCTGGCGAGGAGAGGCGCGCAAGGGATGGGTTTTCTGAGCTTTTGCATGCCGAAGTTGGGCAAGATCAATTGTAAGAATTTATCTCATGAGAAAATAGATTTGTTAAAGCAAGAGAGCAGTGATAATAAAACGAAGACAGAGGAACTGAAACGGTCGGAGGAGAAGAAGAAGAGCAACTTAGAGAACGCGGCCATGGTTGTGCCTTACTTCCCACTCCATTGTCGTCCTGGTATTATCTGATTAAATTTGTCTCTTTGTTGTATAGATGGTTTAAGACTATTTTGGAGAAGGTGTTACCATTATGTGATGTTACATGAGAGTATTAGAATGTGCATTTCTCCTTTTTGCTTTCAAAAAAGTAAGAAGACGGTTCATATTTATATACTTTTTGGAATTTTATTAGGTTTTGTTTGTTTTGTACTCCTTGAAATGACATACATATTTTACATGTCTATTACCTAATTAAATATTTATATTTACATGTATGTCTGGAATCTTTTATATCACATCGAAAATATCACTTTCAATATCTTATTAATATTAAAATACACCTTCATGCATAGGCATATGACACAAATTAGGGTGTTATAAATGCAGACACCATATTTTGGGTGTCAGTTATGTAAAAGCACGACACAAGTATTGTGTGATATGTATGTAAATTTGCCTTTAATCTAATGTCTATAAACGTCATTTTTCATGAAGTAATTGTGAAGTTACTTTGGCTTACGTGGTGCACTTTAATTTCAATATATGAATCTCAAGCATTAATCTTAATGATGAATTTCCTTTGTTTCATAAAACTTAAATATCATTATTTTATCATGAGTGTTGTTGCGTGTTGGAAAATACCTTACCATAGAATATGCGAGTTTATCATCTTAATAAAAAAATAATGTAGAAAAGGATTTCAGCTTATTTCTAAAGGTCAAAAATTGTCTAAAATTATTAAATTAAAAAAAAAAAAACTGACGACATACTGACAAAAATTTAAGCGTCACTTTTTTATTTGTCGGAAATTCTTATTCCGATTGAATTTTAGGTCACGAAATATTGACGGACAACATTAACATCGAAAATCATATCCGACATCTTTGAGTCGTCAAGTCATACCTGAATAAGACCCATCAGGTAGTCATTGGTTAGCGAACCGACATGTATTAACAGTCGATTTATTTTGTATAGATAGACCATAGAAATGGTCGTTAGTTGATAGTCAAAAATTGTATAAGAAAAATAAAACCTCATTTATTTCATAATAATTTCTACACCTACAATCACATCACAAAAATAAATGTATTGTACATCAAAAAATATAATATACCTATCCAAATAGCTACCAAGCTAAAACCTTATGAATGAACACACAAATTGAAACCAAAAATAATTGCAATGCTTTGAATCAGAGAATGAATAATATCTCCATATACAACATAAATTTGTACATAAAGGCCTCATAATAAAAAAAGAAGTAAATATAGCCTTACTCGTCATTTGTCTCCTCATTGTCCTCCTCCTCCTCTATCTCCTCGTCTGCATGCAACTTCCTTCTCTAACGTGCCTCTCATCGCACCACATTTAATTTCATTTTAAATTTGGCCTCCATATTGGCTTTCATCTCAACAAACGTAACAACAAATCAGTTCTCTATATCGACATTGAATGCAACAACCTGCCTATAAATTTTATCCTTCTTGTAGATGTAGAGCTCTGTCCAACAAAAAAGTTATATGCATTGTACGCATGTGCCTGTGAACCCAAACCATAAATTTTTTATTTATTCTTCCGCCCTAGCGGACTCTCTCCAGAGCCCATATTTAGATGAATTAGTACCATGGATAATAACTCCTATCGCCTCTACTATGTTTTTTAATAAACAAATATTGTAAAATATTTTTGTAGTATAATTTAATTCCAAGATTATTTCCATTTATATAAAATTAATTCTAACCACTTATATGAGTTGTCTGAGATCTGGTGTCAACCTATTGGTGGTTCAATGGTTGCTGAGTATAGCAATAATAAGTTCTCATCCAAGCTCCTGTGACTGTTAAAATAAGATTAAAAGTTAATAAACAATTATTTTATAGTAAGGTATAATGTGAAAAACAACTCTTACCATCATATTCTTGTACTCGTATGTGGGAGTGCCCCTCATGTGTGTTTGGAGGCACCCATAACCTTACAAGTCGAACCCCAATTTCGCTTCAACTACTCATTATTTTTTATATATTTAGAATTGTCCCTAGCTCTATGCAAAAAAAGTTACACATAATATGAGTATCTAGTTGGGGGCATCAAGAGAAATACTTTTGCATAATAAATATTAATATGCTATATGAATACAATTATATAACTTGAGATTAACGTCAATTGCTTACATCAAACTCTTTGAACCACAGATTCTAGACATAAATTGGGATCTTTTTTTCATAATAAAGATAGAGTGCCATACTTGCACTAAATGATATCCTTGGTGGCATGACCAACCTGCATAGAGGGACAAAATCTGAAAATAAAATAATTGCTAGCTTCATAAACAAAAGCCTTATCACCCTTTGTAGGTAGATGTGACATAATAGAGATTGATACTCGCCAAGTATGTGGTGAGGAGGCCACCGAAAATGATAGAAAAGAGAGGGATGGTTACAAAACTATGATGAAATGTGTTGACCTCACTTTTGGTTAAGGTTTAGTTTTTCCGCTTTAGTAGCCTAAGGTCTAGCCATAGGACTTTTCTATTGACTATTCTTAGAAAACTAGAAAAGAAACCCTCACCATTAAAAATTACAACTTGAAGTTGGAGTTCCACATGTTGGTCTCAACCTCTAAATACTTAGTAGGTGGGGCATTATGGGGGAACCCCAAGATGAGTCACCCTTAGAACTGCTAGACCTAAGGGTTGACCCTGGGTGTTGGTCTAGGGCTTAAGGTACATACTTGCACTCACAATCACTCACAATCCTAAACTTAAACTTCTAGGCTTTGGTCCCTTGATACTTTTGGGAGACTCATCTACGTGGTCCCCTAAACCCACTAGCCCTAGGCTAGCCCTAGGCTAGGATTTAGCTAAGACCACTACATAGAGGACCCAAAATGGGGTTTCCATTGGTTCATGGCTTATTGATGGTGGTTGACACTCCAACTCTACCAAGATACCCAACCTAGCATTTTGCCCATAAACTCCGCCAAATTACCTAGATACCCTTAGGACCCCAAATTTGGCCAAAATTCCCAAATTTACCCGAACTACCACAAACTGCCCAAAATCACCAAAATTGCCAAATTACCAAAATACTCCTCATTAGCCCACAATTCCAAAAATTCCAAGAAAATCCCAAAAATTCCCAAAACCTCCCAAATATTCTTAATTTCATTTCCCTCAACTACCACATGATCCAATTTGGCCAATTTGACCATCTTTGACGAAAACCCCCAAATTACCTTTTAAAGACCCATTTTTCCCAAATCTACCTCAAATGTCGATCAAATTGGTCTCAATTTCCCCCAATTTCAATTCTAAACTCAAATTCACCCTTGATATGACCAATATAGACCAAATATAAGCCCAATTTGTCCATCATTTGAGCCCAATTTTGATTTATATCAAAGCCCCAATTTTGGCCACATGACCTAATCTCATCAAATTGAATGGCTTAACCCCAAAATTGGCACCCAATTTATGTTGAAAACTCTTCATGAGATCCCTGTTGACCATTTACAATAATCAATTTGGACCTGACCTAAGGTTAGCCCAACCTAGACCCAAACGCCCAATATGCCCAAATTGATCAAATTTCAAAATTCCTCCAAATTGACCATCCAATTGAACTCAAAACCATGTTCATCCTTCACCAAAGTTGTTCTTTATGATACTATAAATCAAATGCAACATTTATTTGGGCCAATTAACATGATATCCTAGCCCAAACCCAAATTTTGGTCATTTGCACTCACTTGGACCCATGCACTAAATGTAGCCTAACCACCCCAAAGCCATCAAATTAACTCCACCACAGCCATTAGTTAGATCCTAAGATTGAGCCAAAACTCAACTAACCCAAGCTAAGTGAGCCATGGACCAATGGTCCCCTAAATTAAGGGATTTGATTTCCATATTTGCTTAGGCTTAAGATCTTTTTGCCAAAACTAAGCCTCAGCCAATTAAATTGTTGTGACATATTCCCCTTGGTTCCCTGAGCTGCTAGCCACCTCCCCCTGCCATGGCCGGCAGGCCTAGTCGCCGGAGAAGCCAAAACTGAGGGCCACCCCCTCTTGAATTTCACCCAAATCAAACCCAGAGCCCACCTCACTCAAATCAAATGATAGAGCTCCTCTGCCCTCCACCTAAGCATCACAATACACCCAAAAATTGGTCCTGAGAGCCACCCCTTAGCAATTTTTATAAAAATTTTAATAAAAACTCGCCTCCACGGGCATGGGAGGTGTGCTGAAAATTTCTTAGAGAGAGCTCCCAAACATCTCACAAAGCTTCTCGGAGATCTCCACAGTGCAATCCAATCACTTCACTGCCCTTATTCCTCCTTTGTAACCCTAATTCTGAGCTTGAAAATTAGGGCAGAAATATGACATCCCTTAGCAGAAACAGGACATCCCATAAAGCTAAACCAAATTCCACTTACTTGTGCCCACACCTTCACAATAGTAAGAGAAGGCAAGGCCCCATAAAATCCCCCTTCCACTGAGCCCCTAGCATAAACTTTGATCAACACCTAAAATCGAGCTTGGTCGGGCTTGATCGAAATCATACCTAGGCCTTACACAAAGACCATAGGCTCAATCCTTAGCCTCCTTGGACTCCAACGAATGTGCCAAGCATCTCTGATTGAAGCTTCCCTTCTCAGAGAAAAGGTATAAAACTCCTCCTCATCACGAGCCTCTTTTGATTCTCAATTTGCTTGGGCTTAATTTCATGGCATCTTAGCCGTATAAATATGTTCCTTTAGTCTAGACGAGCAAATACCCAATTATGTGAAATTTATGAAAGATATTATGAAAGATATTCTACCAATTATGTGAAATTTATGAAAGATATTCTGAACAAGAAAAGGAAGTTTACTGATAATGAAACTGTTGCACTTAATTCAGAAAAAGCTTCCCATATTCAGAAAAAGCTTCCCAAAAAATTAAAAGATCCAGATAGTTTCACTAAACCGTGTATTATTGTTGAAAAATTTTATGGAAGAGCTTTATGTGATTTGGGAGCCAGCATTAATCTTATGCCTCTATCAATTTTCAAAAGTTTAGGATTAGGAGAAGTCTCACCTACTTCTGTAACCCTTCACTTGGCGGATCGTTTAGTTACATATCCTAAGGGAGTTATAGAAGATGTGTTAGTAAAAGTTGATAAATTTATCTTTCCTGTGGATTTCATTGTTTTAGATATGGAGGAAGATAAATAAATACCTATCAGTTTAGGGAGACCATTTTTAGCTACTGGAAAAGCTATGATAGATGTTCAAAAAGGAGAATTAATTATGAGAGTTAACGATCA
>NW_018165076.1:38416-40724 GCF_001263595.1 Phalaenopsis equestris
ATTAGAGTATGTTCAGGAAAGATTTGAGATGCTGGATATTACAGAAAATGCTGATAAGAATCTAGTTCCATCAATTATAAAACCACCTGAACTTGAGTTGAAAATATTGCCTAACCACTTGAAGTATGTGTTTCTGGGAGACTCATCTACATTACCTGTTATTATATCTTCAGATTTAAATGATTTGCAAGAGTAAATACTATTAGATACATTAAAAAAATATAAGAAAGCTTTTGGTTGGACCTTAGCTGATAATAAGGGAATCAGTTTTTCAATCTGTATGCACAAAATTATACTAGATGAACAATATAAACCAAGAATTGATCCCCAAAGGAGATTAAACCCAATGATGAAAGAAGTAGTTAAGAAGGAAATTTTGAAATGGTTCGACACTGGAATCATATATCTTATTTCAGATAGTGCATGGGTAAGTCCAATTCATTGTGTTCCTAAGAAAGGAGGAGTGACTGTTGAAACAAAAAAATAATGAATTAATACCTATCAGACTAGTTATTGGGTGGCGTATTTGCATTGATTATAGAAAATTAAACACTGCCACGAGGAAATATCACTTCTCTTTACCCTTTTTAGACCAAATAGTAGATAGACTTGTTGGGCACAAATATTTTTATTTTTTAGATGGATATACCGGTTACCATCAAATTCTTATTGCTCCTGAGGATCAAGAAAAGACAACATTTACTAGTCCTTTTGGAACTTTTACTTTTCCAAGAATGCCTTTTGGATTATGTAATGCACTTGCAACATTCCAGAGATGTATGATGTCTATATTTAGTAAGTTAATTGATGATGGATTGGAAGTATTTATGGATGATTTCTCTTTATTTTGAACAGCATTTGATGCATGCTTAAATTATCTTGAAAAAGTTTTGGAGTTATGCGAAAGAACTAATTTAGTTCTAAATTGGGAGAAATGTCAATTTATGGTTGTAGGAGGAATTGTATTAGGGCATAAATATTTGGAAAATGGTATGGAAGCAGACCCTGCAAATATTCAAGTTGTATCTAAACTAACACCTCCTACTAACGAAAGTGAGGTTAGAAGTTTTCTTGGACATGTTGGTTTTTACAGGAGTTTTATTAAAGATTTTTCAAAAATTACTAAACCTCTATGCCAACTTTTAGAAAAGGTCAAGAAATTTGAATTTACTGAAAACTGTTTAAATGCCTTTAAGTTATGAAAGAAAAAATTAATCACAACTCCTATTATAGTTTCACCTAACTGGGAGAAACCATTTGAACTGAAGTGATTATATATGCTATTGGAGTTGTTCTTGGACAAAGATATGAAAATATTTTTAAGGTTATATGCTATGCTAATAAAACTCTTACTAATAAAACTCTTAATGATGCTCAAATTAACTATACTATTACTAAAAAAGAGTTACTGGCTTGAGTATGCTTTAGAAAAATTTAGATCTTATTTAATTGAGACTAAATGTGTTGTGCACACTGACTACTCTGATATTAAATATCAGATGATTAGAGGTATACTTTCGATGCAAGAATTTGATCTTGTGGTTATTGATAGAAAGGGAACTGATAATCAAATTGCTTTTCATTTGTCGAGATTAGAAAATCATGAATTATCTGACACCGACAATGAAATTAGAAATAATTTCCCTGATGAAGAACTTATAATATTAATGAGTGAAAAATACCATGGTATGCAGATATTGTTAATTATATTGTAAGTGATATTTTGCTACCTATGCTGACACTGCAACAACAAAGAAAATTCATTCATCATGCGAAAGCATATTTTTGGGATGAGTCTTATTTATATAAACAATGTAAGGATCTTATTATGAGAAAATGTGTACCTTATGAAGAAACTGAGCTAATCATTCAAAAATGTCATGATTCTGAATTTGGAGGACATTTTGGGATTGATAAAACTACTTATAAAACTTTACAAGCTGGATTCTATTGGTCTACTATCTTTAGAGATGTTTAGAGATACATAAAATCTTGTGATCGATGTCAACAAGTAGGCAATATATCTAGAAGAACTGAAATGCCTCTGAATTTCATGTTAGAAGTTGAGATCTTTGATGTTTGGGGATTAGATTTCATGGGACCATTTATTCCTTCATTTGGGAACTTATACATATTAATTGTGATAGACTACATTTCAAAGTTGATTGAAGCACAAGCTTTACCTCATTGTGATGCAAAAAGTGTTTTAATATTTTTAATGAAAAATATTTTCACTAGATACAGAATGCCTAGAATGATCATCACTGACGGAGGATCCCATTTTAGGAATAAATATATTCAGAGATTG
>NW_018165076.1:41129-42187 GCF_001263595.1 Phalaenopsis equestris
GGAAATTGAAGTCTCGTTGGTTAGGACCCTTTACTGTGACTCAAGTTTATACTTACAGAGCTGTTGAAATTGAAGATCAAAAGACTGCAAATAGATTTAATGTAAATAGGCACAGATTAAAACCGTATTTTGAGGGTAAAAGAGCAAATTTTAAAGATGTTTTAATGATCAATCAACCTGAATAATACCTAAGTAGGTCGGGCTGACGACGTTAAATCAAGCGATTTATGGGAGGCAGCCCATAGTTATCTTTACTTTTATTGGGATTATAGTAGTTTTATTTGAAATTATCGTTAGTTTGTGGTAGTATTGAACTCTACTACTCTTATTTACCCTTGAATCATCATAAAAATTGGATCCATAGAGAAAAATTGGAACGCATTCGGACTAGAGTGAAACTGACAATTTTTACCTTAGGCACCGACGGCAGGTTTTTCCTGAGACTCCAGGTAATTAAATACTAAAGGCTCACCGACAAAAGGCTCACCGACAGCCCCATCGACGCCGCTGATGGCGAGACCGGCGGGATGACGGTTTCTGGAGTTTGAATGGGCGGTTTTTGGCGATTTTAGGCGGGAGTTACGCCTTGAAAACTTCCAAATTTGAGGATTCCTAAGTTCATATTTCCCCAAAAACAAATTGAAACTCCACCAAATTCATCCCTATGGCATTCAATTCCCCTGAAAATAATAGAATGCGAGTGTTCAACCAGAGAAAGTTCATTAGTGCCGAAGCGCAGCGAATCTTCAACAAGGTACTGGTGAAGAAAAGATTAATCAAGGAACAAGGATTTGTAAATCGAGGATTGAATAATCCATCGACGAAAATTAAAGATATGATAGTGTGGAGAAGATGTGAAGTACTGTGCTACACTACCGTCGCCGTGGTTGTTCCTGTGGTGAAGGAATTTAATGCTAACTTGCATTGAATCAACCAGGGAGTCTTCTATGTGCGAGGTAGATGGATAAATTTTACTCTTGCACGAATCAATGGACTATATATGATCTAGAACGTTTCTATATGCCATTATTTCAACTTTGTCTCTACAAGAAACCAAC
>NW_018165076.1:42379-42849 GCF_001263595.1 Phalaenopsis equestris
GGGCCTAATCATTCATGGATCAACTTATGAGCTTGGACACCCTTCCACAATTTTCTTACTTTGCAGTCAGTTCCAAGTATCTTATGAAAATTGAGAAAAAGGTACTTCTACCTTGGAAGCGTTTGGACCCAACTGAGAGATTCCCAGCCAATGAAGATGAAAATGATATGACTATTATGATGGATCAATCGTCTCAGAATTCACTGTCTCTTCAACCTCTAGTTCCGGACATAACACTAGTGATCCTGCACAGAATCAAGAAATTGGAGAAGGAGGTACAAAATGTTATGAATGCAATTAATAATATCTCTGATTTCTTCAATCATCTAGACTGGAGGATGAAAGAACATTTTGAGCACTCTGGACATATTGAAGATAGTTTGATACGACTGATGAGGAGGATGAAATTGATAGAAGAGGACTCTACTGAAGAATTTTCATACCGACCCTTCTATAACCTCTTCGTTCAT
>NW_018165076.1:43529-44502 GCF_001263595.1 Phalaenopsis equestris
TGGATTTCTTCCACATTGAGGAGATCTGAAAAATTTGAGAATGTGAAGAAAATATTGGGAAGAAATTCATGGAATTTAGTTTTGAACTCTTAGAATCTCTCTTGGAAGCCATTATTTGCATATTCGAAGTATATTTTGGAATTTTTCTATAATTTTAATTAGATTAAAATGGCTCCACGACAAAAGAGGCGACTTGAGTTTGACGATTCTCGCTTTGTCAATACGAAGGCTCGGTTGAGGTTTACTTCAGTATTTGAAGGAAAGAAGTGTATACAAGATCGAGTTTTTGAGAGTCCGGGAGGAGAAATTGAACGAGTTATTACCGAGCGGAGGTGAGAAAACTTCTGTTACACCACCAATAAGGCTGTTGCTAATATTTTAAAATAGTTTTATGCCAACGTGTTCTATTCTGAGGACGGAATCATTCAAGTGCGGGGATTTTCTGTTGAATTTAGTGTCGCCCGCTTTAACTCCTTTTACAAGTCCCAGACTCTTATAACTGCCACTTTGAAACGTTCAGTACAATGGAAGGCCCACTGAATGATGTAATCAACTTTCTTACTGATGGGAAAGGAACATGGAAGATAAAGCAACGATAACGGGTAAATTATTCTGCTTCCATGTTAAATGTCAGACACTATTTTATTTCCTCTACTTTTTACTCTATTACCGACTTATCATCATAGTGAGGTAACTAGAGATAGAGCTATTCTGAATTTCTATATTCAGAATAATAGAACTAAAAATGTGGGGAGAATTATTTTTAAGAATATATAGACTACGTCAAGGAGTGAGACAAGTGGAGGGCTAGGACATCCTAGCCTTGTTTATGCACTTTGCCAATTTTCTGGCGTGGAAGCTGGTGATGAGGAATGGGTTTACCCTATGAAACCCACTAATAAGGCTAATTTGAAGAATTATGAATCCCATGAAAAATGGAGAACTGGGAGTAGGAGTTAAGAACCTTCTACTG
>NW_018165076.1:44610-45456 GCF_001263595.1 Phalaenopsis equestris
AGAGGTTTAGAACGTAGACATGATTATGATAGTGAGTACCTTCAAAGGCATTCAAATTTTGAGATAACTTATTATGAAACTCAAGCCCATCACTATAGAGGTGAGCCTGATGTTACTTTTCCTAAATGCCCCCGATATACTCAGTATCAGCCTAATCCACCTGCTTACCAAGGAGACGAAGAAATAGATTGGGATTTTGATATCTGAATGTAATTAATATACTTTTACTTTTATGTTTTTAATTTTTGTAATAAAAATAGATGTTTGTGTGTTTGTACTTTCATTTTTATTGTTATGTTGTAATTGGATAATTTTTAATAATTATTATAATTGTTTGATGTGGTAGTTGAAATTTGTTAAATTGTAATGTGATGTGACTTTTATTTTGCATTTTAATTGTAAGTTTTTTGTTTAGTATTGTGGATGTGTTAGTAAAATATTGGGTTTGTTTAATGTTTAGTTTTGTACTTATTTCAAAATTTCAATACCTAGCAAATTCTCTAATGATTTATACATGTAGAAAGCTCTTAATGTTACAGACCAGGTGAAGTAGAAATTTTGAGAAGGACTGCAAAAATTTTAGAATGATGAAAATGCCTAAAATACTGAGGTATGATTTATATTTAGAATTTTTCTTTGCACCTGTATCATTTCATATTGAGAAATTTAAGTTTGGGGGACGGAAGAAAAAGATTAACTATTAGATGTTCTCAATTTAAATACTTTAAAAAATTATTAATATGATTTTATGTAGTGAATTTAATTCAGATAACTATATTTTATAAATATTTAAATATTATGATAGATTTAAAGGAATATTTTTGTAATGAAAATTAATTTTGTAGA
>NW_018165076.1:46304-47094 GCF_001263595.1 Phalaenopsis equestris
TGACCAAAGGAAAATATGTTGAGATTTTCATACATATTTTATACTGTTTTTGATGATATTGCACTTTAAGGAAAGGTATTTTTGATGTTTTGTTACAGGAATGATGAATTAGGGTCATTGGAGAAAAAAGATGCAAAAAGGAGTGAATTTGGAGCGAAAAGGGCCAGCATGTGAAAATTTGAACTAGGGCGCCAACGGCGAGCCCAACGGAGCCAACGACAAGAAATTCCTGAGACTCCAGATTAAATGATTTAGGAAGCCCGCCGACGGTGTCCTCGAGGCTGGAGACGGCAAGATCGGCGGTTATGTCAAAAAATGCATTGAATGTGGACGATTTTTGGAGGGATGCTTAGGCAACTCTTGGGAAAACTCATCCACATCTTTAAAGAGAAGACTTTGGCAAAAAATTGAAGAGGTGCAAGGGAAGAGGCTCATGAGTTAAGTGTTAGGAAAGTGTAGAGAGTCTGATTGTGAGGAATTCAGAGATTGTAAGAGTGGAGGGAAAGTAAGAGATTTCTTCCTCATTGCCGTTTTGAAGTGGAATTTTGTGTGTTGTAAAGAAAAGAAGAGATTCAGAGGAACTTCGAGAGTTTGCTTGGGGAGAAATTAGAGATAAGTGTTATTTACTTGTTGTAATTGTATGACTTTGCTTTTATATATGAATTCCGAGTTTTGTTGTGTCTTTCCCATGAGTTCTGAGTAGTTTTCTCTTTCTTTCTCCCTGTCTTGAGATTTGTGAAATGATGATTTGAATTAGTGAAGCCATGAAAATGTTTAAGAAATTGTGATG
>NW_018165076.1:47366-55221 GCF_001263595.1 Phalaenopsis equestris
ATTGGAGATTTTAGAGTGACAGACTAAAATCCTCAATTTGGTCCTATCGTTTGGGTGCTGAAGTATAGATGTTAGCCCTCAGGCGAGGGGAATGTGGGAGCTCCGAAGTGAGAGCCGACATCCTCCCAACCTAGTCGCAGATTCAGTAAACAAGCGTAGGATTAGTCAATGTTCTTTATGTCTTGACCAAAGGGTGAAGAATAGGTATGCTCCTATTTGACACAATACAATTTGAACTAATTCACTTTATCCATTCACGATAATTTCTTGACAAGGAGAATGATGTTTTCTTATATATTGAATATCACATTAAAAAATTTATTATTATAATTAGTTATTTAAGAGTTATCAAAATTACATATTTATTTTAATTTCCTATTAGTGACAGATAAGCAATTTGAATTCCATTGTTGCGATTAAGTAATGCTTTTCTAAAATCTTAGTTCGTAGTTCTAATATTACTCCCTGTGGGATCGATATCTAGGACTCTATTAGAGCCCTATATTACTTGAGCGATACGTATACTTGCGTTGATAAGTGTGACTTTACCTATATATATATATATATATATACATCTTTATCGAATCTATAATCGTTATTAAGTTTTGGTGTCGTTGCTGAAGAATAAAATCTTTTAGCAGCAGTATTAAATACTTATATTTTTAAGCATATATAAAGTCGCTGTCACCCATACCCACATGCATTTTCAAAAGCACATGGAATTGATTTTAAAAGAACCAAATTGAGCCCACATGACATAAAATCCCTTCCACCTCACCCCATTTTAATTTGAACATTCATCATGGGCATCATAACAATCATACCATGCATATACATGAACTTTTATCAAAATCGGGCATGATGGCATCTTCTCCCCAAAAATTTCATAAAAGTATATTTCCTTTTGTATGAAAGTTCTCCATGGCATCGTACATGGCCTGACATGTCCCATGGAGCCTACCATGGACATCAAAAAGTCAAAATTGCCAAAAGGAGGTGATCATTCCCTCTCCCTCCTTCACTTGGACTTTCCCCCTTGCCTCATCACCAAGCCAGCCATTTGACCTCACGCAAACCTTCCTTAGGGTCAGTCCAAGCACCCTAACCACATTGGGACCAGACCTATCCACGTAACCAAGAGTTTAAACTCAACCTAGCTCACTTAGCCTAAACCCCATTTTTCCCTTCGTTATTCTCCTTAGAACTTATCTAAAACCAAATTAAGTTGACCACTCAGTCCCCTTGACTCTTCTGTGGTCACAGTGACCCTGGTCGGGCAGCCACCTCAGCTACCAAAAAACCCCATGCCCGAGAGGGACCAAATGGCTAAAACCCAAAATTTAACTCATATGAGCTGGCTCACTCTAATTGGCTATTATAACCTCTCTTCCTCCTACCTAAGCGACTGCCTTGCCACCATGGCATGCTCTATTGGCCACCAAAGACATCTCTATAAATGGAGGACCTCCCACGGCTCAAAGGAGAAGAGTGCTCAAACCTTAACAAAACTCTGCCAAATTTTCAGCACACTTCTTTGCAACTTTAAGAAGCCAATGCCCACCACTTTCCTGCCCTAATTCCCACTAATTAGCCCTAACTTCAAAATAAAAAATAAGGACTTTTCATGGCCATCCCTCCAACTCAATCAATTCCTCAAATTAACTCACTCTTAAACTTTACAAAACAAGAGAGGAAGTTCCCCACTAAAAGCCCCTTCATTTGATCCCTCTGTCATAGAGCTAGACTAAGCCCGTGCTACCCTTCGATCGAATTTATGCCTGGACCATATACCATAGAAAGGTGACACTCTAAAGTGGATTGTTGGACTCCACTGAAGCTTTTGCAAGCACCCAATTAGAGGCCTCAACTCTTGGGTAAAGGTATAAACCACCAGCCCTAATTTTTAGCTTGGTTTCATCAATTGTGAAGAGAAGTTTAACTTTATGAGTATTCAATCGTATAGATGTGTTTGCTTTGACTAGATGATGGTGTAGAAAAGAATCTTGCATGATTTAGTTGAGAATCAAGGGAGAAAATAGGTTTAGAAAACGAGCGGTTTATGGGTTAGGTCACTTGGGGATGATGAACAGGAGCCGTCCGATCACGAGTGTATCGGACAGACGGACAAGGTCACTTCGAACGAATAGATGGAGCGGTAAAGGTAGAACACATGGCGGTGGACTCAAAGTTGCTGAGGATTGTGTGGCACTGACGTGGATAAGTAAAAAATTAGGCTCCTTTATTTAATTAATTTAGAAAACATCAAAATTTCATAACTTGGTGTAGAAAAATCATAAAACTAACATAAAAATATGCCTATGCTCAGTGAATAGAGAAAAATAATGTGGACAGAAATCAAAATTATTTAACTTATATTTATTTTTTAATTTATTAAACACTCTAAACCTTCATTAAATCATAATTTATTAAATATTAATCACCATAAAATGAAATTTTGAGGGTTTGTTCTCTTCGTGAATGGGAATGTTATCTAATTTTTTTAAATTCAAAGAGCACTTCTAATTTAGTGACCCTTAATTTCCAAAGTTAAGTCACCCTTTTCATTAAAAATAGGGTTTACTTTGGTAGGTTCATTGTGGTTAGGGGAGTGTAAGAAAAATAAAAATTAAGTTTAAATGTTTTAAAAATAAATAAAATAAGTTTAAATTAAGTTTAAATGTTCATTAATTTAGTTCATTAAAACCCATAAAAACTAAATAAATAAAATATAACCCATAAAATCGTAAAAATTGATCCACACTGTAAATAATGGTTATGAGAAGCCTCTGTAAAATTTGAAGCGATTATGAATTGATTTGATCATCAAAGTCTATTTTTCAAGGAAAATAAGATTTTTGCTCTAAAATAATTATCATAATTAAAATAAAACTCAAAAACTTCTGAAAAGAGGTTTGGCGTGTTCCTTGTGACTAGGGACATCCAAGAAAAATAGAATTTATATTAAAATAAATAGTTCATTTTTGGGCTTTTTTTAATTTAAAAATATTTAAAAATTCAAAAAAACCAAAAAAATACAAATAAAAAGAGAAAAAATAACTCGAATTGTTCCCTGACCACTTGGCATCATTTTCAATACTTTTTTTCTAATTTTTTAAATAAAGTTATGTATTTTTAAATGCCTAAAAGTGTATTTTCCTAATTTTTCATTGAAATAAATATAAAAAATAAAATAAATATTATAAAAATACAAAAAAAAAAATTATGTTCTTTGAAGTTAGAGAGATCAATGAAAAATACAAAATTATCAATGAAAACTATAAAATTAATTTTTCAAAATAAAATGCATTTTCTATTTAATTAACCACAAAAAAAAAACAAATAATTATAAAAATTGAAACATAACTCAAAAATTCATAAAATTTAACTCTAAGTGGTTTTATGACCTAGGTGAATCTCCAATAGTTTTTCTAAGAACAGAAACTTTAATTTGGTTGATTAAATAAATTAATTTTGAAAATTTTGATTTTTGGATTAAAATAATCATAAAAAATAAAATTAAAATTAAAAAAAATGATTTCTTCTCTGGTACCTTAATTAGCCTATGAGGGATAGATCAACAAATTTCCAAGCCCATATAAATTAATTTAGAAGATTTATGAAAATAGAAGCCTTAGGGAAAAATTCTAATTTCCACTTTTTCACCCCCTAATTAAATTTATGGGTGAGCTAAGGGTTTAAGGGTTAATATCTGAGCCTAAGCAATATTCTAAGTTAATTCAAACATGAGTGTACGAGGTAGAAACCAATTAACCTCCTTTTTAGAAAAGAAGGGTATCAATGTAATTATTCAAATTGTTTAACATTGAAAGATGAAATTGACTTCAATGATTTGAATGCTTGGGATATAGGTTAGGAAGTCATTAATCCACTAATCTAGAATCCCAAACCAATGGTTGAGTCATATGTTAATCTTCTAGTTAAAACTCCTTAACATGACTTTCCCCAAATTGCACATTTACCCCCAATGTCTTTTGAGTTTTGTAGTAAGCTAAATTTAATTTAAAGATACTTGAGGATTAGTTTGAAGTTAAACCATGATTAATTCTGTTCAAACACTAGAAGCTCAAGTTTGCTTACCCCTCTCTCATGGGTTAATTGAGATATGACACTAAGCACAGCTTAAACCTAATGAACCTCGGGGCGATCTATTCAAAAATATAATAAGTTCAAATGAACTCGAAATAATCAAAAAGATTTTTAAATGTTGTTTAGGGTTATGCCCCGAACACTTTATCAGCTAAATATTATCAATAATGTCTAAATATTAAATGATAAATTAAAAAATGCAAAAATTTATTATGATGTATCAAAAATTTTTAAAAAGTATAAATAAAAAAATCCGCTAAGTAATTTCTCCATGCAAAAAAATTTTTAAAAGTTAGGTTTACATACATATAATTCAATTCTTATGTATTTAAATACTTGATACCCAACTTTCAATGTTCTTATACATGTGTCATAGTTATGCCTAATAATATTTTTAATGTGATAAAAAAATTTTAGGTGATATAAATATAAAAAATATAAAATCTAGGTGGACTTGGGTGGTGGTACGTAAACTCCCCATTTTAAAAACATTGTCAAAACCATATTCTTAAAATTAATTTGAAGACTGCAGTTTGTCTATAAATACATTGTCCAATTATTTTCAGAAGGTTCGTCTTTCCAACAGAAAAAACTTCAGTATTGACCGTTCCACAAGTGCGTGCTTCGGCTCCAAGCAATCTTAAACTTAATTATTCCTAAACCTCACGTGCTTCATCAATCATTCGTTCATAGAATAAAAGCTGAGAAATTTCAAAGCTGCTGTAGCTGATAACTAGTTTGTGCTCTCCACAGGAAGCCTATAAAATATGATCGATCAAGACAGATGGAAATAAACTGATTATTTTGTTGTAGAACTCTGGCGAGGAGAGGCGCGCAAGGGATGGGTTTTCTGAGCTTTTGCATGCCGAAGTTGGGCAAGATCAATTGTAAGAATTTATCTCATGAGAAAATAGATTTGTTAAAGCAAGAGAGCAGTGATAATAAAACGAAGACAGAGGAACTGAAACGGTCGGAGGAGAAGAAGAAGAGCAACTTAGAGAACGCGGCCATGGCTGCGCCTTACTTCCCATTCCATTGTCGTCCTGGTATTCGCTAATTCAATTGGTCTCTATGTTGATTAGATGCTTTAAGACTATTTTGGAGAAGGTGTTACCATTATGTGATGTTACTCCCTGAAATTACATACATATTTTACATGTCTAACACCTAATTAAACAATTCATATTTACATGCATACATCATATCAAAATATTATGTTCAATATCTTATTAATATTAAAATAGACCTTTCACGCATAGGTGTATGAGACAAAGTGTAGTAAGTGCCGATACAGTATTTTTTGTGTCAGTTATGTAAAAACACGACACGAGTATTGTGTGGTATGTCAGTAGATTTGCCCTCTAATTTAATGTCTATAAACGTCATTTATCATAGAGTAATTGTGAAGTTGCTTTGGCTTAAGTGTTGCACTTTAATTTTTAAAATATGAATCTCAAGCATTAATCTTATGGTATTAAATAATGATGAATTTCCTTTGTTTTATATAGATTAAATATCATTAATTTATCATGAGTCTTGTTTCTTGTTGGAAACTTCATTAGGATAGAATTTGAGAGTTTACCGTCTTAATTTACATGAAGATCTCACATAGACACATGAAATTAAAAACACAAGAATCATCCAATTTTTTTAATGTCGAAAACATGTAGGAAAAATTATGAAGCCTGATCGAGAGAAAAATAATTTAGACAAGAATTTCAGCTTATTTCTAGAGGTCAAAAATTATCTGAAATTATTAAATTATCGTCACTTATATAAAAAAAAAAAACCTGACGACATTTTGACAAAAATTTAAGCGCCACTTTTGAATTGTTGGAAATCCTTATTCCGATTGAATTTTAGACCATGAAATGCCGATGGGCAACATTAACGTCAAAAATAATATCTGACATGTTTGACTCGTCGGTTCATACCAGGATAAGACCTGTCGGGTAGCCATTGGTTAGTAAAACGACAGGTATTAACAGTCAAATTATTTGGTATAGATAGGCCACATAAATGGTAGTTAGTTGACTTTCAAAGACTGTATAAGAAAAATGAAACCTCTTTTATTTCATGATAATTTCTACACCTATAATCACATCACAAAAATAAATGTATTGTACATCACAAAATCTAATATACCTATCCAAAGAGCTACTAAACTAAAACCTTATGAAAGAACTCACAAATTGAAAGCAAAAATAATTGCAATGTTTTGAATCAGAGAATGAAATAATATATCCATAAACAACAAAAATATGTACATAAATGTCTCATAATAAAAAAAGAAATAAAAATAGCCTTACTCTTCATCAGTCTCCTCATTGTCCTCCTCCTCTATCTCTTCGTCTACATGCAACTTCCCTCTCTGACGTGCATCATGTCGCACCACCTTTAATTTCATTTTAAATTTGGCCTCTATATTATTAGCCTTCATCTCGACAAACATAACAGCAAATCGGGTCTCTAAATCGACATTGAATGTGACAACCTGCCTACAAATTTCATCCTTCCAGTAGATGTAGAGCTCTATTCGACAAAGGAGTGATATGCATTCTACGCATGTGCCTGTGACCTCAAACCATAAATTCTTCCTTTCTTCTTCCCCCATAGAGGACTCTCTCTAGAGCTCATATTCAGACAGATTAGTACCAGGGGTAATAATTCCTTTGCCCTGAATTTGAGTCTCATTCGCCTCTACTATGTTTCCTATAAAAAATTGCAAAATATTTTTGGAGGCTAGATTAATTGCGATTATATAAAAATCAATCGAGCCACTTATATGAGTTGTCAGAGATCAAGTGTCAACCTATTGGTGGTCCAATGGTAGCTGAGCTTAGCAATAGTAAGTTCTCATCCTAGCTCCATTGAATGTTAAAATAAGATAAAAGTTAATAAACAATTATTTTCTAGTATCATATAATGTGCATAATAACTCTTACCATCCTTTTCTTGTACTTGTATGTGGGAGTGCCCCTCAAGTGTGTTTAGAAGCACCCATACCCTTACAATCAGAACCCCAATTTTGCTTCACCTACTCGTTCTATGCCAGACATCGTACACATCCTCCTAGAGCAACATGAGGCATTGACCTATCTTTTGTATCTCAACAAACATATCGCTCCCACCCCCCTCTAGACTCAACACTCCTCATTATATGAGTATCTTGTTGGGGCCATCAAGAGAACTACTTTTGCACAATGAATATTAATATGTTTTTTGAATAAGGTTATATAACTTAAGATTAATGTCACTTGTTTACCTTAAACTCTCTGAAACACATATTCCAAACATCAATTGCAATCTATTTCCATGATAAATATAGAGTGTCATACTTGATCTGTATGATATCCTTGATGGCATGACCAACCTGGATAGAGGGATAATATCTGAAAAAAAAGATATTGCTAGTTTTATAAACAAAAAAATTACAATAGAATTATATTTTATTATAATTTTAAAAACTTATGTATGGCCAATATGCTCCACTCGAATGTGTGTCTCGTCCTACCTGATGCATTTGAATCAGTAGCAGTAGAAGTTCCTACCTTGGAGGTAGGAGCACCTACATGCAATGTAGATGATGGTGATGGTATGCTGGGAGGAGATGGGGTATCCGACGGGGTGTGTGGTGGGGTTGATAGGTCGAAGTTGAAGTCTCTAGGATTGGAGTGGAGGTCGTGGTAAATATTTTTGGTTCCTTTTAACTAGGAGTCTATAGCTTGTCAATATATATATATATATA
>NW_018165076.1:55251-57918 GCF_001263595.1 Phalaenopsis equestris
TATATATATATATATATCGGCATATGATTTCTTCTTTCCAACTAAATCTCTCTCCCAGATCTTCAAAATGATCCAGAGAAGAAAAGAATTAGAATGATGGTAATATATGATGAAAATGGACAAACAATTTAAAAAGAATTATGAAGAGCTTATATAAGGTAGTCCTCATATGATAGTAGAGAAAATGTGTCCAAAACAGAATCAGATATTAATACCTCAAAACACAATATCCATGAAGAGAATTCCTACAAAAGCAACCCATAACCGGAGAACAAAAAAAAATAATTTTGTTCTGTGATCTAGAGTAACTCCCAAAGGAATGCATTTTATTTGTTAATTACATCTTGGGTGATACCCAAGAATACTCTTGATAATATGGTTCCCGCTTACATTCAAGTGACTATTAGTAAAAATGGGCATCACAAAGGATTGTTATTCCATTGGAATATCTCAATGTTATCAAAGTTCACACCAAGCCATATGGATAGAGAGTGAGCCTCTCACATCCCACTTAGGAGGCAATCCATCAGGAAATGAGTTTTATAAAAATAATTGGGTCGTCCCAATAGGTTCCACACTATGCTTCAAGGCATAACCATATCATAAGAGAAAAGGATGAATCACTGTATCCTAAACAGGCAGTGATCTATCCGCAATTGGGGCTTATGGGCTAACATCACTATAGTGTCAAAGGGACAGAAAGGGCCCAAAGAATATAACCAAAAGGTAAGAAAAGGAAGTCCTAATTAGGTAGAGTTAGCTGGGTTAGGATTTAATGGATCCGTCATCCCAAGCTATTCAGACCGTAATTCTACCTAGTTATAGAGGTAGTCAACCCAACCCGACCAAAAGCCCCTTAAAGGCAACCCCATGTGTTGCATCATCCACAAAAACCATGATAGCCTTAAGGTCAAAATAATGAGACTTCTAAGCCTAATCACCCTTTGTAAGTAGATGTGGTAGAATAGAAGCTTATACTCAACAAGTAAGTGGTAATGACGCCACTCACCACCGAAAATGATAAAAAAGAGAGGTATGGTTACAAAACAATTCCAGAATGCTCCTACAAAGGACTTAGACCCCGTCTAAGTTCGGAAGCTTCTAACACTGTAAACATGCTAGAATACAATTTAAGTATAAAGCTTATGCTTGGCTAAGCAGGTTGAAGAAGAATGTGGGCTTCTCCATAGGATAATTAAATATGGACCAATTATCTAGAGCGGACTTAATGTGGAGCTCCAATTAATATGACTCGGGTTATGTTCATGCTATGCCAAACTATTTTAAATCTGGCTTAAATGTCTTGAAGGGAAGTAAAAATACTTTTTTGAAAAGTTGATATATTTTTATCCTAAATTTTAATCTATCTAAATCTTTTATTATTAGACTTTTTAAGAAAAATTGTATTTTAGGGGCTGTAAATAGCCTGAATTATATATTTGCTAAGTTCCTTAAACAAACTAATAATTAAAGAAAGAAAAAATGATGAAACATAACAGAAGGTTGACAAAGAAATCTGAATAAAAATAGTTTTATGCAAGAGTAAAAATTCAGAATTAAGGTACAGAACACGAGCCAATTGTATCTGGTCCCCATCATGTGGTTCCATGCATCAAGCACCTCAAACCCATACTTGTACCTCATTTCCTATATAGATTAAATCTTAGGCATGCAAAAGGTACATAGGAAATATTAAAAAAGACTCGACTTATAAAACAAAGAAGCTAGCATGGGTAATTTACATGCAATGCATAAGAAACCATGTGCAACAGAAGCAGAACATAGAAGCACTTGGAGAAAAAATTTTAGCTTAATTCATTAAGCTCATCCATATTTGACAGGACTCTCTGTGAAAGACAACCCTAAAAGGCTAGTTCGCATACTCAAAAATTTTAAACACACAAAAGCAACACAAAAAATGCCCTGCTATGCATGAACCATTAATAATGCCTGACGCATATGAAAAACCTAACTACACCCTACCTTATTCTAGCCAACATCTAGAAACAAGGTGTGATAAAACAACAACTAGTTGCATGCAAAAGTGTGTCCCCAACTGGTGTATATTTTTTATGGGATCTCCAACCCCGGACTCTTGCTAACGATATAAGAATTCTAATAGGTACCACTAAGATGACAGCTTTATGCATATAAAAGGATTAAAAGATTGACCTTCAATGTGATATAACTAAGATGCTTTATTTTAAATTATGTTTAAAATAAGATTCATAGCATAATAAAAAGAATATAATTTTTTTATGCTTTTAATAAAATTCCCAGTAAAAGAAAACCTAAGTGCACCAATTAGACCTCTTAGAGCTTTAGCACAAACTTATGCGTACTAATGATGATGTAATATTTCACATTATTTGTTGAGATATTGTTGACCTCACTTTTGGTTGAGGTCTAGAAATTTCTTTAGTAGCCTAGGTCTAGCTATAGGACTTTCCCGCTGACTAGTATTAGAAAACTAGAAAAGGTACCCTCACCATTAGAAACTCAAAACTCTTCTCTTTACTCAACTTGAAGTTCCACATATTGGTTCTAACCTCTAGCACTTAGTAGGTAAGATCATTATGAGGGAACTCAAGGAGAGTTCCTATAGGGCTACTTGACCTTAGGATTGACCCTGGGTGTTGGTTTGGAGCTAAGGTACACAATACCCTC
>NW_018165076.1:58505-59305 GCF_001263595.1 Phalaenopsis equestris
ACGTAGCCCATGGCTAGCCCCAATTTGAGCCAAACTTAGCTCAACATGCTTAAAATGGGTCAAAAATAAAAAATCCACCAAATTGGTTAACCAATTGACCTCAAAATGACTTTCACCCTTCATAAAAGTTGTTCCTCATGGTCTCCTACACAAAATACCATAATTAATTGGGCCAATTGACATGCGTAACCTAGTATAAACACAAGATTTGGTCATGTGCACCTTTTTGGACTTATGGTCAAATCCAAATCAATTAAGCTTGGTATGGTCAAATGAGTCTTACCATGACTCACCTTAGACTATAGGGTTGAGTTTAAAGCCAGCCATTAACCCATGGCTAGGCTTGATATTTATCCCTTAGGTAAATATTTTTTTTTAAAAAAAAAGGATAAGTTTCATGCAAATTACTCACCAACACATGTCAATACTCTATGGTGCCATTTTTCTTGCTCATCATGAGCTTTAGACTTCATCTCCAAGCATCCCAACTGATCTAAATCTATAAAAAAAGCCATGGCCATGACTATGGAAGAGGAGAGAGCTCAAGGCCATACAAGGAAGAGCCACCATAGATTAGCAAAACCTCCTCCAAAATATTTAAAATTTTTCTCTAAGCACAAAGAAGAAGGGCTCCACCATTAATTGCCCTCAAAGCCTCCTCTGTGAGTTCAATTTTGAGCTCAAAATCGAGCTCAAAATCAGGGCACTACTCCAAACTCCACCAAAATCAAATTAACCTTGCACACACCTTCACAAGGCCTAAAGAAGAAGCTTTCCCATCAAACCCCCCTCCCCCAAGC
>NW_018165076.1:64180-66725 GCF_001263595.1 Phalaenopsis equestris
TTTAAACTATGAAAATTATGGGGTCAGTTTGACTTCATCTTTTTCAAAACTAAAATTTTTTAAAAACGTCCTTCCGAAGCGGGCAACGAGATTTCAATTCCGATGACCGACAGCTTCTTACGGGCAGACCCCACACCAAAAATAGTGCTGACAGATATCCTCACAAGTAACACTTATTAAAGCATCGTGATCAATAGTGGGTCACTCTTCTAATGAGCATGATTTGTCATCAGAAAACTAGGTAATGTGCATGCAACATGCAAAGTCATATAACGTGCCATGAACTTTATCGAGGTCTGAATAATCATAAGCAATATGCTAAAAAGGCAAACCAGATCTGATTACTCTATGGAGATGTGAGCAATAACATTGGATGCAAAATGATAATGCAGTTCATCAACATGTTAAGCGAGTATTTATCACGAGTATATGGTGACATATGCTCATGATAGATATGCCAAGGATGCAGATGCAAAATGTAGAGATGCTAAACTTACATAAAGCATGCTAGTTGGGTGCATCAAGAACGAGAAACCCAAAAGGAAAATTACACTTATCTTGAGATGAAACTGAAATGCTCATGCAACTGGTAGACACATGCTACATGACACAACTCAACATCCATGAGTTATATCAAGTTTAATTGCATCAAGCATAAGACACATTAAAGAAGAGTTACAAATTGCTTAGAGGGCGAGCAAATGGGCACATGATGCATAATATACTCATGGAAAATAACACACACAACAAATGCTAAAGATTCTAAGCAGTTTGACTCATGTTAAGTTAGAGTTGCACATTATGCACTACTTGGATCAGATGTTAGATAACATGGCTCGTACTAAGTGATATAAATTGACATGCCTATAACACTTTTAGGCGGTGTTGTAGGAAGTGAGGTAGTGTAATTCTCATTAAGAAGCATTACAAAATTGGAGGCTTTATATGTTAGACATTGATACACCTAAAATATATAGTGTTTTTAGACATATTTTTATACCTGATTTTGAGATATTGCGCTTAATGGAAGGTATTTGTGTGTTTTTCTTTCAGGTACAAGTAAAAAGGTGACAAATGCAAGAATGGTGTAAAAGTGTTTTAGCACGTAAGCTCCAAATCCGACGCTTAAGCGCCAGTGAACCAGAGAAGGTCGCGCCTTGATCAGGAGAAGGTCGCGCCTAAGCACCAGAGGCCCCGCGCTTAAGCGCCAGAGGCAGTATTTGACATGTTAATTCATTTTGACAAATTTTGAAGGGACATTTGAGGTACCTACTGGCTAAAGAGGGTAGTTATGACAACTAGAAATGAAAATATGGTTAAAATACTTGTGAAAGGAGGCATCCCTTAGAAAATACTTCGAATCAGATTATCAAGGCACCTCTTGTAGATTTATAAAAGAAGGAAGTTGAGACTTTTTAAATTGTGCTTGAAAGTTCTGAAAAGTGTTGGGTAGGGGGAGTTTTTGAGAGAGTTTTGGAGAGTTTTTTAGGCACCAAAAATTTACTTTATCCTTTTTGTTTTTAGTTTTATTTTAATAGTTAAGAGTGTTGTAAAAGAGAAGAGATTCAAAGGAACTTTAAGATTTTGGTGGAGGATTTGAGATAAGTTTTTATTTTTTATTTTAAAACTACTTTTATTCTACTTTTAAACTAAAGTGTGGTTTTATTTTCTCCATGGATTGTGAGTAGTTTTTTTTATCATTCTCCTTAAAATGATAAGTAATTAAGTGTTGGTTGGAAGTTGTGGAGAATATTAATCTTTAATGTTGAAAGAAATTTTGATGATTTAATTCCATGTACTTCATTTACTTCTTGATTTGACCCATCTAGATGTTGATATTTGTTGTGAAAACATGTAAGAATCAAGACGGGTTGGTATTGTCTCAGTCAACAATTAAAAAGAATCAAATGAGGTTGTATGAATGTTATTCATATGATTTAGTGCAAATAAATAGGGAACTAATCTTTAAAGGGTGTAGAGTTAGAGGGCTTTAGAGTGACAGGCTAAAGCCCCCAACTTGTTGTATTGTTTTAAGTTCTGATACGAGATGTTAGCCCCTAGGTGGAGAGAATCGAGGGAACTCTAGAGTTAGAGTTGGTATCTTCCCTGCTTAGCCGGTTTTTATAACTATTTAAAATTTAAATTAGCCAATATTCTTTATAGCATTTCTAGTAAGGGTAAAAAATAATATTGCTCTTATTGCACACAACACAATTTAAATACTTCCACAGCAGAATTTCTATACTTATTACTGATTTATGAGAAGGAGAAAGATATTTCATATTCAGTGCTTTTCTTTTACATAAACTCAAGTTATATTTAGAAGTTGTTTCTGTTTTGCCAAAATATCAAAAATACCAAAAATAATTGAATTTTAATTACTGTAAAAATATCTATAGTTTAATTAATTGTCTTTTTAAAATAGAAAGTTTGTTATTTAGATGTGCATATTTTGAACACTCCCTGTGGGTTCGATATTCGGGGCTTAATAAAAAACTCTTATATTACTTAATAATGATACGTATACTTGCGTAGTATCCCAATA
>NW_018165076.1:68897-77645 GCF_001263595.1 Phalaenopsis equestris
GTTCAACTTAGAAGTGGAAGAGAGTTGGAAGGTAGGGTTCAAAAAGAAACTGAAGTAGAGAGAGAAGAAATTGAAGAATCAAAAGAGGATGCTCCAAAAGATTCTGAAAGACCTATTTCTCAGCTGAAAGTTGATTTGGAAAAACCACCATCTCGATTTCCTCAAAAACTTTGTCAACTCATGTTAGTGTATGTGTAGTTCAGGTTCTGAAGGACAGTGCCCTACGACTCTGAATTAGAGAGAAGTGTTAAGAAAATTAGAAAAAGCAAAAAAATTAAAAGTTTTGAAAAATCTAAAAAAATATAGAAATGACAAACCAAAATGATGAAAATACTGAAATGCATCAAGAATTTAGACTTTTGCGAGATTATGCCAACCCTACGGTAGATGAACTTCATTGTAGTATTCAAAAACCTATTGTAGTGGCTAATTCATTTGAACTTAAACCTGCTATTATCCAAATGGTATCAAATAATCAGTTTGGGGGATAACCAACTGAAGATCCAAATTTACATCTTGCTAATTTGTTAGAATTGTGTGCTACATTTAAATATGATGGTGTATCAGATGATGCCATAAAACTTAGGTTATTTCCTTTCTCACTGAGGGATAAAGCTAAGATGTGGTTGAATTTATTAGCACCTGAGTCTATTAGAACTTGGGGTGATTTAGCACAAAAATTCCTTGATAAATATTTTCTACCATAAAAAACTGCAAAGCTTAGAAATGATATTACATCTTTTAATTAGTTTGAAGGGGAATCTATTTATGAAGCATGGGAATCGTTTAACGAACTCTTAAGAAAGTGTACACACCATGTTATACCAGATTGGTTAATAATTCAAACTTTTTTATAATAGATTAGTTGATTCTCTTAGCTCTATTATCGATGCCGCTACTTGTGTTTCATTGATGTCAAAAATATTTCATGATGCTTTTGCTTTAATTGAAGAAATTGCTAACAATAATTTTCAATGGCCTTCTAAAAGAGGGAATACTAAGAAAGTAGCCAATATTCATGAAACTAATGCATTTACTACGTTAGCAAATCAAGTTGCTATAATTTTAGCAAAGTTAGACCAATTTAGAATGAATTTTTCTCAACCAATTTCAATGATAATTAGGCCAAATGGTAGATTCTCAAGCATCATTAGAAACTTTGAATGCCATAAATAACAAGCAGAATAACTCTTATTCAAATTATTATAACCCAGGTTGGAAGAACCATCCCAACTTCAATTAGAATAATGCTACAGGTGGTAATAATCAGTGATGGGGGAACAATCAAGTAAACTCATTGGAAAATTAGAACAGCCAAGGGAATAATAATTATAAATCTACTTATCCTCTGAGTTTCAACAGTAATCCGCAATTTAAGGAGAAGAAGTTGTTAATAGAAGAAGTGGTGTTACAAATGAAAAATCAATTACAAAGTCAAGGAGCTACAATTAGAAATATTGTGAATCAACTGGACAAATCACAAATTTATTAAGTAATAGATCCCACAGAACACTTCCTAGTAATACTGAAACAAATATGAAAGACCAGAATAATGAGCAAGTAAAACTTGTTCAACTTAGAAGTGGAAGAGAGTTGGAAGGTAGGGTTCAAAAAGAAACTGAAGTAGAGAGAGAAGAAATTGAAGAATCAAAAGAGGATGCTCCAAAAGATTCTGAAAGACCTATTTCTCAGCTGAAAGTTGATTTGGAAAAACCACCATCTCGATTTCCTCAAAAACTTTGTCAACTCAAGTTAGATAAGCAATTTTCAAAATTTTTGGAAATTTTTAAGAAGCTTACAATTAATATTCTATTTGCTGAAGCCTAAGAATAAATGTCAAGCTATGTAAAGTTTATGAAGGATATTCTCAACAGAAAAAGGAAGTTTGAAGATTATGAGACTGTTGCACTTAGTGAAGAGTGCAGTGCTATAATTTAGAAAAAGCTTCTTGAAAAGCTTAAAGACCATGGTAGCTTTACAATTCCATGTGCAATAGGAGACAATTTTTATTGGAAAGCTTTATGTGATTTAGGTGCAAGCATCAACCTTATGCCATTATCAATATTTAAAAGATTGAGATTAGGAGAAATAACCCATTCTATGGTAACTTTGTAATTAGAAGATTGTTCAATAACGTACGCTAAAGGAGATATAGAAGATGTCCTAGTGAAAGTGGATCAATTTATCTTTCCTGTTGATTTTATTATGCTGGATATGAAGAAAGATAAAGAAATACCTATCATTTTGGGTAGACATTTCTTAGCCATAGGAAGAGCAATAATAACAGTAATGATAGATGTTCAAAAAGGGGAATTAACTATGCGCATCAATGATCAAACAATTATGTCAATGATCAAACTATTACTTTTAATATTTCAAGATCAATGAAATATCTTGCAAAAGATAAAGATGATGAATGTTATAGGATGAATGTTATAAGATATATAAGTGAATGTCATTTCAAAACAACTTATGAAGAAAAATATGAAGAAAAAGATATGGAACACAAGCAAGAAGAGGAATTAGATCGATATGAATAACTTTTTAAGGAAGATTTAAACTATATTCGAGAAAGTTTTGAAATTTTGGACACGATAGAAAAAGATAAATCATTTTGTCCATCAATTGAAAAATCTCCAGAACTTGAGTTGAAATTACTTTCTGATCATTTAAAATATGTCTTTTTAGGAGATTCCTCTACTTTAACAGTTATAATTTTCTCAAAATTAACGATGGAAGAAGAAGAAAGGTTGATGAAAATTTTGATAAATTTTAAGAAAGCCTTTGGATGGACATCTGCTGATATTAAAGGAATCAGACCTTCAATTTGTATGCATAGAATTCATATGGAAGAGAATAGTAAACCCAGGGCTGATCCTCAAAGGAGACTGAATCTTGTTATGAAAGAAGTTGTTAAAAAAAGAAATTTTAAAGTGGTTAGATGCTGGAATTATCTGCCCTATTTCAGATAGTGCATGGGTTAGTCCAATTTGTTGTGTTCCCAAGAAAGGACGAGTAACTGTGACTATAAATGAAAATAATGAATTAATACCTACTAGAAAAGTCACAAGGTGACGGATATGCATTGATTATAGAAAATTAAATCTTTCCACTTGGAAAGATCATTTTCCATTACGTTTTCTAAATCAAATGTTCGATAGACTAGCTGGGCATAAGATGGATATACTGGTTATCACCAAATTCAAATAACTCCTGAGGATCAAGAGAAAACAATTTTTACTAGTCTGTATGGTAAATTTACTTTTAGAAGAATGTCTTCTGGTTTATGTAATGCCCTGTTACATTTCAAAGATGTATGATGATAATTTTTTGTGATTTAATTGAAAAAAAGATTGAAGTGTTTATGGATGATTTTTTAGTGTTTGGAACTTCATTTGACTCATGTTTAGAACATTTATCAAAAGTTCTTAAGCATTGTGAAGAAACAAATTTAGTCCTTAATCGGGAAAAATGTCAATTTATGGTAGCAGGAGGAATTGTATTAGGAAATGAAATATCAGAAACTGGTATGGAAGTAGATCTTGCTAAAATTGAAGTGATCGTTAATTTACCTTATCCAACAAATGTAAGGAAAATTAGGAGTTTTTTAGGATATGCTGGATTCTACAGATGATATTTTAAAGACATCTCAAAAATTGCTAAGCCTTTATGTCATTTACTAGAAAAGATGCAATTTTGAATTTTTATGAAGAATATCTAAAAGCTTTTGAGTTATTAAAGGAAAAATAAGTCACTGCACCAATTTTAGTTTCACCAGATTGGGAAAAACCTTTTGAACTGATGTGTGATGATAGTGATTATGTTATTGGAGTTGTTTTAGGATAAAGATATGATAAAATTTTCAAAGTAATTTACTATGCTAGTAAAACTCCTAATGAAACCCAAATTAATTATACAATAATGAGTTATTAGCAATAGTATATGCCTTTGATAAATTTAGATCATATTTAATTGGAACTCATTGCGTAAAGCATACAGATCATTCTTCTTTTAAGTACTTAATGAAAAAGAAGGATGTTAAACCAAGAATAATAATATGGATTCTTCTTTTGTAAGAATTTGACTTTGAAACAGTAGATAGGAAGGGGACTAAATTTCAAATTGCTGGTCATTTTTCCAGACCCGAGTTAGAAAAACCACTCTATTTCGAAGAAGAAATTAATGAACATTTTCTAGATGAAAAACTGTTCAATATTAATGAGTGGCGTGTTCCGTGGTATGTCAACATTGTGAACTTTCTTGTAAGTGATATTATACCTTATGGAATGACATACTAACAGAACAAAAAAAATTATATTTGAAACTAAGACTTATTTTTGAAATGACCCATTTTTATATAAATAATGAAAGGATATGATTGTTCGAAGATGTGTACCTTTAGAAGAAAATTATGAATTTATCCAAAAATGTCATAATTATGATTTTTGGGGACATTTTGGTGTTGATAAAGCAACATACAAAATCTTACAATCTAGATTTTATTAGATATATACTGTTAGTAGTGGACTATGTATCCAAATGGATAGAAGCTGTTGCTTTACCTTGATGTGATGCTCAAAGTGTTGCAAAATTTTTGAAAACAAACATATTTTGTAGGTTTGGGATGTTGAGAGTTATCATAACTGATGGGGGAAGTCATTTCAGAAATTCTATAATGACGAAATTATTAAAGAAATATCATATAAAGCATAGAATTGTTACTGCTATCCAATCATGAAATTAAAAGAATTATGGAAAAATCTATAAATCCAAAAAAAATGGATTAGTCAGTTAAACTTGACCATGTTTTGTGGGCTTCTAGGACTACATGCAGAACTCTTATAGGAATGTCGTCATATAGGCTAATATTTGGGAAAGCTTGACACTTACTAGTTAAACTTGAGAATAAAGCATATTGTGTAATTCAAGAGTTTAATTATAATTTAAAAAATGCTGGTGAGAAAAAAATTATTACAATTAAATTAGTTTGAAGAGATAAGGAATGAGTCTTATGAGAGTGCTAAGATTTACAAAGAAAAGATGAAGATGTGGCATGATGGAAGGATTCTTACTAAAAATTTTCACCTAGGGTAACAAGTTTTGTTATATAATGCAAGGTTAAGATTATTTCCAGGAAAGATGGATGGGTCCTTTTGTGGTGATGAAAGTTTATCCTTATGGAGCTGTGAATATCAAAGATTATAAAACTGAGAAAGTATTTAAAGTGGATGGTCACTGAAACCTTATTTTGTAGGGGATCAACATAAATTTAATGATTAAATGATGTTGGGTCAACCAGAATAAGCACTGGTTACATTGGGCTGACGACGTAAAACCAGACGCTTTGTGGGAGGCAACCATGTGATTAAGAAAATTTGGGATAGTATTTTTAAGACTATTATGTGTTAGTATTGATTTTAAGACTTTATTTAGACTTTATTTAGTGATCTAGACTTTATTTAGTGATCTAGATATGCTAGAATGAGTATTTGGATGTTAAGTTGACTGGTGCAAAATTGAGCACTAGCGCTTAAGCACCAATATTCGGTGCTTAAGTGCGGATGTTAAAAACCATGTACAAAATTTAATTTATAGAATCTTTAACCACCAATTGGTTAACTTAAACGTTCCATGGCAGTTTTAGGATGTGCCTAGAAGTTATTTGAAGATTTAGGCCTATAAATAGAAAGGTTTTGTGATCAAATTTCACCCCAGAATCATTTTTAGCCCTAAAAGTCTTAGAGAAAGAAAGATTTTGAGAAAATGTCTTCATGAGAGATGGATTTGAAGAAAAAGGAAAAGCCCATGAGGAAGAAATTCTTTAGTCAAAGTGCACAAGAGATATATAACAGTTTCTTAGCCGTTAGTATTGAAGGAATAGCGAAAAATATCAACAAAATTGAGACTAGCGTGGCTTTACTTGAGACAAGGGTAAATGAAGTTAATAAACATCTAGAGCATATTGGATGGCAATTAAAAGTGCAATTTTGCCACACTAGTTATATAGAGGAACCGAATAAGGCGATGTATCTTAAGCAGAAATGGATTGAAGAAGATTGTATAAGAGCTCGTCACCACCGTCCGTTTTATCAACTATATATTATGAATGCCCAAGGAGAGACTAATGAAATAAAGGAATTTGTTCCAATAAATGAAGAATGAAATTAAGTTCAGTGTTATAGTTTATTTGCTAAAAGTCGTTGTTTTTATGTGTTAGTGTTAAATCTTGTTTTTATTGTTTGTCTTTTATGAATTTAATTGAGTATGTTTGTTTAGTATTTGTATTTAGGAAATTTTTCTCATCCAAGACTCTTTGGAATGAGAATTATGTGTTGAATGTACTTGTACTAGTTCGTAAATGATTATATGTGTTATTTTAGCCTTGAATCGAATAAGTTATATTGGAGAATTTTGAGAGAGAGAGGAGAGTTAACAGAGAAGAAAATAGTCATTTAAGTGTTGTAAGACCATTTAGGGGCGGTTTACTTAGGATAATAATGCATTTTACTTAACTTCCAAAATATCCAAAATCGTGCACTGGCGCCTAAGCACCATATTCTCGCGCTTAAGTGACCAGAGAGGTAGGCGCCTAAGAGTCACTTATCCACGCTTAAGCACAGGTTCACGAAAACTGGTTCGTAAACAGTTAAAGGTGAAAAATAACCCTGAAATTGCCATTTTTACTCCTGTCGTCGTCGTCTTCCTCTCGTGTTTACGATTTTGAAGTTAAGGCAAACCTTTTTGTAGAGATTTCTTGGTGGATTTGAGCCAAATTTGCTAGATTTGGATTTCTTAAGGTAAGAGCTTCACTTCTATGTAAAAATTTTGGATTTTCACCACGTATATTGAATACATTTGGAAAAACCCGAAAATCACTATTCATGGTGAAAAGTAAAGAAAAGTCTATAGAAATTGCATAGATAGTGTTAGTTTATGCATTTAGGAGTTAAATTTAGTAGATTAGACTTGATTTTTGAAGTTATTGTGGAATTTTGTGAGATTTGTAGAATGGCCCTAAGAATGAAGAGGAGTAAGGGAAAGACCCACTTTGATTTGAGCAAGTTTGTGAGTTCAAAAGCTCAGGATAGATATAGTGACACTCTACAGTCACGAAAATTGATTCTTGAGATGTGTTTTAAAAATCCAGGTGGATCCGTGGAAGATTTGATCATTTTCCGACAGTGAGAATGATTAAGTTGTTTTTCTGCTGTGGCTTTGATAAGGCCGTGATATCTATAGTACGGGAGTTTTATGCAAACCTTCCTGAGGCGGAAGAGGATCGAGTCATGGTCAGAGGCAAATTGGTACCTTTTTCACTGGAGCTAATTAATATGTACTACCATTTACCGCCTAATACTTTATGTTTTTATGCGAACTATAGTCCGTCTGAGACATATAGTTATACTGAGACAAAACTGGATGAGATTATTTCATATTTGACTGTTGGAAGGGGACTCTAGAAAATTATAAATGAGAGGAGAGTCAACTTTTCCACTTCAAAGTTAAGTGCGCCATCGAAGGCGTGGCACTACTTTATTTCTTCTTGTATGTTACCAATGAATCATCTTAGTGAAGTTACAAGGGAGAGAGCAATGTTGAATTATTGTATTAAATGTATTAAAGAAGGTAAGCTTATCAATATTGGAGCTTTGATTTATCAAACTATCATCAATTCTGCCAGGACCGCTACTACTGCAGGTCTGAGATTTGCTTCCTTGATCTACCTTCCTTGATCTTTTCTTTGTGTGAGCAGGCTGGTGTGAGATATGATAGCTAGGAAGAAGTGTTGCTGCCTCTAAAACCACTTACAAGTGTAAATGTTAAATCTTATTCTGAGCACTCTATTTTTAGTTGGAGAGGAGGATTTTTGAGAAGTTATGGAATGTCGACGTCTGCTGTATCGACCTCTTTTGCTTTTGCATCGAGACCATCTACCTCGCGAGTAAGAGCATGTACTTCTAGGGTGAGTCTACTGAAACTCAGGATCAATTTTTGCAGAGGATGATGGATAATATCAATTATATCGCAAACAAGGTTCAAAATCAAGAGCATTTTGTAGAATATATTGATGGAGGTATAATAGAAGGAAAGTGATTATGAGGAAAAATTTCACACATTTTTTGAGAGCCTCATTAGTGGTAACCAAGTAGTGGAATTTCCTTCATATCCAAGATACCCTAATTATGTGCCTACAGATGTCTGCAATAGCAGTAATTCAAATGATGAGGAGGAGGACTGAGTTGTTTTTATATTTGTAATATGTGATAGACTACGTGGTGTGAACTTGAGACATTTGAATTTGTGTACTTGTTTGGACTATGTGATGTGTTGGATTTTTTGTTTAATTATTATTGTGATTTTTGTGCTTTGTTAGTATTTTGTTTTAAATTCTAGGGTAGTAATTTTTGTTGTGTGTTGAGTAATGTGTTTTAGTTAGTTCAGATTGAACTTATTTCTATGTCCTTATTTCTGTCTTTTGAAAAGTTGAAAATCTTGCTAACTTTAATTTTAAACTTTAATTTCAGAAAATTGCTACCCAGTATTTTTATTTTATCTTGTTAGTGTGTTTGTTTTTATGTTTAGACTGTGAAATTAAAGTTAGTGTGTTTGTCTGTTTTACTGTACCCACTACTTAGAAGTCTAATGAATCTCTACATGTTGAATTAAAATTAAAATGATAGAAAATTGATCAAAAATTAATTTTACTCCTATTTTTAGTTTTATACTTGTATAATTAGGGTATAAAAA
>NW_018165076.1:77830-85197 GCF_001263595.1 Phalaenopsis equestris
CTAGAAAAGGTCAAAATCTACATTCCTACTTCTATCTACAACCTCTGGACGTTCTTGGAGTTTCCAAGAGTATGAAATGCCAAAAGGTGTCTTCCTAAGTCCCGAAAGGGCCTTATAAACTCCTTGGGCTAGCTAGATTTGTCCACAATTGTTTCTGGCGCCTAGGCGCTAGAATTGGCACATAAGTGTCGTTTTCTGAATTGAGCCTTTATTGAAACCTTTTTCAAACTAATACTTACTTTAAAATGTGATGGAAAGTTTTGAGTTTTTAACTTTAGAACGAGGATAGTGAAATTCAAAATTATTAAAGGTCTATCTATATATAGTAATCCTTGCCTGAAAAAGAGAAAAAGAAAAAGAAGAAGAAAAAGGAAAAAAAAATAAGGGAAAAAAAGCTTGAGGATTAGTACGTAATCAAAAATTAGTTTCACATTTGATCTTTTTAAAGTATTAGAAATTAGAAACTCTTAAGCTTAAGGATATAACATAGTAAGTAAAATTATTTTTATTAAACTCTTTTAAAGTGGAGATAATAAAATGAGTAAATTCTATATTTGGAAAATCTACAATATTTTTGAATTAGATAGAAACTCATATTTTTATATTTTTTAACATTAAAAATTTCTAAACTTTAAGTTGGTCTCACTTACTAAATATTTTTTTCTAAATTATACATATTTAGTTTTTAAAGATTGAAGTGTCACTTGAGGACAAGTAACATTTTAAGTTTAGGAGATTTTGATACACCTAAAATATAAAATATTTTTAGACATATTTTTATACTTATTGCGCTTTAATGGAAGGTATTTGTGTGTTTCTCTTTAGGTACAAGTAAAAAGACGAAAAATGCTAAAAGGAGTGAAAAAGAATAAAATTTAGAGCAAAAATGCAAAAAATGGTGCAAAGGTGTTTTAATGTTGCAAAGTTTTTTTAGCCCCTAAGCGCCAGATCCGGCGCTTAAGCGCCGATGAAACAAAGAAGTCTGCACCTAAGAGCCAAAGGCCCCGCGCTTAAGTGCCAGAGATAGTTATTTGACGTGTTAATTCATTTTGGTGAATTTTGAAGGGACATTTGAGGTACCTATTGGCTAAATAGGGTGGTTATCAGTACTAAAAACAAAAATATGGTCAAAATACTTGTGAAAGGAGGCATCCCTTGGAAAATACATCGAATTAGGCCACATTTTGAAGAGATACCAAACAACCTCTTGAAAAATTATAGAAGAAGGAAGTTGAGAGAAAAATGGGGGGAGTCCTGAGAAGTTCTTGAAATAGTTTGCGGAGAAACTTCTGGAGAGATTTTTTAGGCACCACAAATTTACTTTTTCCTTTTTGTTTTTAGTTTTATTGTGAGAGTTAAGAGTGTTATAAGAGAGAAAAGATTCAAAGGAACTTTAAGAGTTTGGTGGAGGATTTGAGATAAGTTTTGATCTTCGTTTTTAAATTATTTTGGTTTTAATCGAGACTTCATGTTGGTTTTACAATGATTTCTACTTTTAAACTAAAGTGTGGTTTTGTTTTCTCCATAGATTCTGAATAGTTTTTTTTATCTTTCTCATTAAAATGATAAGTAATTAAGTGTTGGTTGGAAGTTGTGCAAAGTATTAATCTTTAATGTTGGAAGAAGTTGTAATGATTTAATTTCATGTACTTCATTTACTTCTTGATCTGTCCCATCTAGATGTTAAAATTTATTACGAAAACATGTAAGAACCGGGATGGTATTGACTCACTCAACAATTAGAAAGAATCGCATGAGGTTGTATGAATGATAATGTAATTCTTTTGATTTAGTGCAAATAAATAGGGAAATAATCTTTGAAGGGTGTAGAATTAGAGGACTTTAGAGTGACAGGCTAAAGCCCCCAACTTGGTTTATTGTTTTAGGTTCTGATACAAGATGTTAGCCCCAGATGGAGGGAATTGAGGGAACTCTATAGTGAGAGCTGGTATTTTCTCTACTTAGTCGGTCTTCAAAACTATTCAAACTTTAAATTAGTCAATGTTCTTTATAGCATCTCTAGTAAGGGTAAAGAATAATATTGCTCATATTTGGCACAACATAATTTTATTCCTATACTTATTACTGATTCATGAAAAGGAGAAAGATATTTTCATATTCTGTGCTTTTCTTTTACACAAACTCAAGTTATATTTAGAAGTTGTTTCTATTTTGTCAAAATATCAAAAATACCAAAAACAATTAAATTTTAATTACTGTTTTTATTATTTTGTCAAAATATCAAAAATACCAAGAAGATTTGAATTTTAATTAATGTAAAAATATCTATAGTTTAAGTAAGTATCTTTTTTAAAATAGAAAATTTATTGTTTAATAGTTCATATTGTGAAATTCTCGTGGGTTCGATATTCAAGTCTTAATCAAAAAGTCTAATATTACTTGATAACAATACGTATACTTGCGTAATATCCCAATATTTATAAATTAAAAAGTTAAATTTTTATTTTCTTCAGGATCAAGTTTTTAGTGTTGTTGCAAAGTAGGAAATATAAGTGAAGAATATAATTACATATACTGTTATACTATTGCATATAAACAGTCGGGATCATTAGTCAACCCCTCAAACGAATTACAAGCATTTTCATGTGCATACGATGATGTATTTATGTGGATATGCCGCATGTGTAGGTACTCAAAGAGACATCAAATGTATGTCAAGTGTTTAAAAGCAAGAAGACTAAATACAAGAAACATAGAAATACAATTGCAAATATAAAATGATTAAGATTGGGTAATTCCCAGTAGACGGTCAATCAAGCCCACCAAACTTGAGCGACCGATCAAGTCATTTAACAAGGGATAAACAATCGAGTCGAAGGAAATCAGATGACCGATAAAATGAAGCAATAGTAGGAGGTTAGTCAAAATTAGATGCAAAAAAAGTGTTTTTATTCATATTTTAAAATACATATAGTGTAGATGAGGAACAAAACACATACATACTAAAACATGGTGAAATTACTAGAGAATGCTTGATGGCAAATCAAAACCACCCAAACGACCTTTCAAGGGTTCTAGTTTCGGGATGAAGATGTGTAGCAACTGTTCATTATGAAACATAATGAAAAACCTACCTATAATTGTTTGAGAAAATGTGAAGAAGCTTTTTCATAGGAGAAAACTTCATGAAGATGAAGGTTACCTTTATGGACATGGCCTTCATGACCTAAGGAATGGGGATCAATGGAATTACTCAATCTCTAGATCAAAGTGGCTTCAACTCCATCATGAGTGAAGTTGTCAAACAACGATGGGATTATCGTAATCTCGGCCTTGTAGGACAAGGGCTAGGGTGGGAAACCTCAAATATCTTCAAGATGCAACAAAAAGCTCCTAAACTATGTGGATTTCCTCTAACATCAGCCTAAACCTACTTCTCTAATAGAAAGCCTAAGGGGCTAACTAGAAATGAAGAAAAAAGGCTAAATTTAGAGTATTTTAATTTTCATGATGGTTGACAAAGTGAGCACTTGACTTCAATACTCCATGCAAGTTATAATCCCATCATTTTTTTGTTGGTGATCTGAGATCTTGTAAGAGAAGCAAAAGGCAGAGAAAGAGGGGTGTTCTAGTGCTTTGTGCCTTGTAATCTCACTATTGCTTTGCTGATTTCAAGAGAGTGAGGAGGTAAAGTAGGTCACCCCACCATGGAGGGATGTCGATGATGGGGAGCGGGGGCACGTCGCAGAGAGAGACACCAGAGGTGGCTTCACATTGATGGAGAGAAATGAGTACAAAGAGGATTACACACATGAGAGGGGAGTCATGACCAGGGCATCCTTAGATCCATTCAGAAAAAAGGGGATAGTGAAGCTTGTATAAGATTATTTTTCCTTTTTAAAAATTTTTTTTTAAACACTTTGACTTGTGTCATTTTTATATACACGAAGCCACAATAATATGGGTTTTCTCCATAGGAAAATTTGATATTTCGAATGTGCTTGCATGGTCCATTTTACATTCGAAGGTCATTTGAATAAATTCATCAACAATATTGACAATTTGAGCTTGATTCACATGTGAAGTGATTTTTGTCGGCATTTCGAGTTATGAAAAAATACGTATTAGAAAATAAAATCCCTTGAAACTAAAATCATATGTCAAATACAAAAGACATAAAACAATGATGTTATTAAAGGACCATAACAAGTTTGTTGCACACCTAAAGCACAATGCACTTGTTGGAAGAACCCTCAAATCTTTTTTAGTATTTAAAGTGATTTCTCAAATAAAGATAAATATAAAACTTAGCTAGACCAATCAATATTGTCGACATTTTGAGTTATGGAAACATACGTATTAGAAAATAAAATCCTTTGACACTAAAAGCATATGTCAAATACAAAAGACATAGAATAATGATGCTATTAAAGGACCATAACAAGTGTGTTGCACCCCTAAAGCACAATATACTTGTTGGAAGATCCCCCAAATCTTTATTAGTATTTAAAGTGATTTCTCAAATAAAGATAAATAGAAAACTTAGCTTGACAAGTCAAATTGGACAAAGTAGGACTGAGTTGATTAGATTTGGAAAGAAATCGCTAGGAATAACATCTAGCTTGAGAGCTGGCCATGATGATCACATTAGGAAGGGAAGCACTAGAAATCTCACCAAACTAAGAGCTAATCAACAAGTTCATGTCATAAAAGAGAATACTAGGACTCAAATTTAACATGAGTGTTTATTGACATGCTAAAACTCATCGCTGAGTAAGTCTGCAGTACAACGCAAGTGCCCTTGCCAAGCAGTATAAGGTTTAAGAGTCTGTGTATCGATCCTACGAGAAAAGTCTAACAATTTTTTTTTAGAAAATCTTTAGTTTACTAATCTAGTTTACCTAGTTTAGAGTGTTTGCAAATATGGCTTAAGTCCTAAGATTCTAGAAAAAATAATGGAAACTGCAAACAGTAGAAATAGAAGCAACGAGAAAATTTTTGTGAGCTCCTTCAAGGTTTATGAGGCTTGTGCCTCTGAGATTTTAAGATTGTGGTGATCACAACTTTCCTAAATATTTTTTCTACATGATTGTTGTCAATCAAAGACATATTACTACTTATGTCCATGACTAGCACAAAAGAAGACAAGAATCCATGAAGTTGGGGCTTCTTCAATCCTCATGGCATTCTGCGAAACTATTCTAAACCACTTGGATGATTGCAAAACTCTACTGGAATGTTTCTATCTTCTCATAATTTTGGTGCTAATCCTTCATTTCCACTACACAAAATTTATAGGTTGTAGCTTCACGAAACATTTTAACATCCTAGTTGAGCAAACTAGGAGTAAATTACTTTTATATGTTAAACGACAACATATACCATGAAAGCACAAAAAATAATACTTAAAAAAATTACAAAAAAACCATAATTAAATCCATTACCCTTACATCACAATGAAACAAAGAATGAAATTAGCCATGCATCATAAAAAAAAAATCATAACAATGAAAGCTATGCAAGAATTCATTGCAAGAAAAATAAACAAGTAGAGCTTAAAATAACTTGCCTTCTCCACAATTGTAGCAATCCCCCCTCTCATATTAGTTTCTCACAACACATAAAATAAATGAAACTCTTACACTATAAGGTTTCCACCAATGGAGGAAGAAGATCTTGAAGAAAGCCCTAAAAATCTCTCTGAATCTTGCCATCAGTAGCCACAAATGACTCCCTATTGCAAAAATCCTTCTATGAGGCCCTAAAAATCACTTTTATATCAATAATCATAGCTTGGGCTATCAAATTTCTTTCCTAAAGTGTTTTCCCTCTTATCAGCATGGTCACGCCAAGTGGATGAAGGGGTTAGACTGGTTAGACCATGGTCATGTGATCCCTCGATACTGCTAATAGGCATAGTACAACAATAATTCAGATTATATTTCACTTATATTTCCTTACTTTGCAACAAAACCAAAACTTGATCCTGAAGAAAGATAAGAATTTAAATTTTAATATATATATATTGAGATGCTACGCAAGTATACGTATCGTTATCAAGTAATATAGAACTTTTTGATTAAGACATGAATATCGAACCCATAAAGAGAATACACAATATGCACTATTAAATAACAAACTTTCTATTTTTAATAAAAAGATAATTATCTAAACTAAAGATGATTTTTACAGTACTGAAAATTTAAATAGTTTTGGTATTTTTAATATTTTGATAGAACAATAACAATTTAAAAATGTAACTAGAGTTTTTGTAGAAGAAAAGCACTAAATATGAAAATATCTTTCTTCTTATTATGAATCAGTAATAAGAATAGGAATTTTGTTGTGTAAGTATGCAAATTGTGTTGTGCCAAATAGAAGCAATAATATATCCTTACTAGAGATGATATAAAGAACATTGGCTATTTTAAATTTTGAATAGTTATGAAGACCGGCTAGGCAGGAAGATACTAGCTCTCACTCTAGAGTTCCCTCGATTCCCTCCACCTGAGGGCTAAAATCTCATATCAGAACCTAAAACAATAAACCAAGTTGGGGGCTTTAACCTGTCACTTTAAAGTCCTCTAACTCTACACCCTTCAATGAATATTTTCCTATTTATTTGCACTCAATCATATGAACTACATTCTCATTCATAGAACCTCATGTAATTTTTTTCAATTTTTTACTGAGACAATACCAGCCCGATTCTTACATGTTCTCACAACAAATTTTCACATCTGGATTGGCCAAATCAAGAAGTAAACGAAGTGCATGGATTTAAATCATCACAACTTCTTCCATCATTGAAGATCAATACTTTCCACAAATTCCGTCTAAAACTTAATTACTTATCATTTTAAGAAGAAAGATAAAGAAAACTACTCAGAATCCATAGATAAAATAAAATCACACTTTAGTTTAAGAGAAGAAATCATTGTTAAATCAACAACAAGTCTCAATTAAAACCAAAAGTAGTCTCAAAACAAACAGATAAGAACTTATCTCAAGTCCTCCACCGAATTCTTGAAGTTTCTTTGATTATCTTCTCTTTTACAACACTCTTGACCCTCACAATAAAACTAAAAATAAAAAGGATAAAGTAAATTTGTCCTTCCTGAAAATCTCTCCAAAACTCTCTCCTTTCCAACACATTCTAGAACATTCAAGCATAAATTAAAAAGTTTCAACTTCCTTCTTTTATAAATGTCCAAGTGGTACCTTGATAACTCTTCAAAATGTGTCTCAATTCGATATATTCCCCCAAGAGATGCATCCTTCATGATAATTTTAGTCCATGGTGGTTATAACCACCTATTAAAATAATGGGTGCCTAAAAAACCTCTTTAAAATTCCTAGAAACTTAATTTACTCGTCCAATAACAGCCACTGGCGCTTTAGCGCAG
>NW_018165076.1:85288-121908 GCF_001263595.1 Phalaenopsis equestris
GCCAAAACTCTTTTGCACATTTTTCACTTTTTTGCTCCAAATTTGATCCTTTTTCACTCCTTTAAGCATTTTTCACCCTTTTTACCTATATCTGCAAGAAAAACACAAAAATACTTTCCATTAAAGTGCAATATCTCAAAAATAGATATAAAAATGTGTCTAAAAATACTATATATTTTAGGTGTATCATCCTGCTGCCCCTCGACCAAACTTGGTTTGTTCATGATGGGTCTAACATGGTCACACAAGTAGTCTTCATTAGGTGGATGGTCACACTACTTTAGGTAACTTTTTTGATGAATTTTCTCATTCTAAGTTTTTTGTATTTGACCCCTACAACCTGCATAACAATAGTAGAAAATCTTTCTCAAGCATAAATCTGTGATAAATAAGTAAAAATAATATATAAATTTCAGGGATAAATGCTGGTAAAATCTCGTAAAATTGATGCATGTCAATACCCCTAAACTTACCCTCTTAGTTGCCTTCAAGTAATCACATAACCTAGTTAGGAATTAATGAAGATGATAGGAGTTCATGCATGGTCCTACTTCATCCATATGCTTATCAAAGCTAACTAACAGTGTTTAAATGTCATTCTAGGTCAATTCTCTTTATTGGTTAATAACTTGACCTTTCCTTAATTCCTCTCATTTTTAACTTTAGGGAAGTGCTACAGATTATTAAATTGATATAATTTAAACCTTGAATGTTTTGATGGAGTTTCAATCGATTTTAGCCACTCAACATTACTTAACTTTTTCCCTTTAAAGATAACTAAAAAGGGGATTTATTAAAGAATCATGGAAATGTTTTATAACTTAAATTCCATTAGAAACCCTTCTGATTCTTTCTCTTTTAATCATTGTTATGCCAACCTCAAGCTTCTCCTTATAGACTTGTTCACTTTTTCTACTTTATTAATTTTCATTTTCTTTTCTCTTTAGAATTATTATATCTGATTGGAAACTTTTCCTTTTAATTTTAACTAAGATGAAGGGTATTGTTTCTTAAGTAGTAAAACTTAACACTTGAAATTTTAATATCACACCTTTTAGGTTATCTTTTGTGCTAAAACTTAAGATATTGTTAACATGATTCAAATAAATTGAAAAATATTGAATATTCTCGGTTTTCTACATAACATTTAATTCATACTTATGGGTACTTTTAAGTAAAGCATGAAGTTGTTAAGTAAATAAAATTAATGCATGTCTATAGCCATAAACTTACCCTCTTAGTTGCCTTCAAGTAATCACATAACCTAGTTAGGAATTAATGAAGATGATAGGAGTTCATGCATGGTCCTACGTCATCCATATGCTTATCAAAGCTAACTAACAATGTTTAAATGTCATTCTAGTTCAATTCTCTTTCTTGGTTAATAACTTGACCTTTCCTTAATTCCTCCAATCTTTAACTTTAGGGAAGTGCTATAGATTATTAAATTGATATAATTTAAACCTTGAATGTTTTGATGGAGTTTCAATCGATTTTAGCCACTCAACATTACTTAACTTTTTCCCTTTAAAGATAACTAAAAAGGGGATTTATTAAAGAATCATGGAAATGTTTTATAACTTAAATTCCATTAGAAACCCTTCTGATTCTTTCTCTTTTAATCATTGTTATGCCAACCTCAAGCTTCTCCTTATAGAATTGTTCAATTTTTTGCTTTATTATTTTTCATCTTCTTTTCTTTTTCTTCTTTTTTTTCTCTTGAGAATTATTATATCTGATTAGAAACTTTTCTTTTTAATTTTAACTAAGATCAAGGGTATTGTTTCTTAAGTAGTAAAACTTAACACTTGAAATTTTAATATCACACTTTTTAGGTTATCTTTTGTGCTAAAACTTAAGATATTGTTAACATGATTCAAATTAAGTGAAAAATATTGAATATTCTCGGTTTTCTACATAACATTTAAATCACACTTATGGGTACTTTTAAGTAAAGCTTGAAGTTGTTAAGCTTTGAATATTATCAATAACCATTAAAGTTAATATTTTCTAAACTTGTATTTATCTATTTTTAATAGACAATAATAAGCACTTTAAAATATATCAGAATTCCTAACAGGAGCTGTCAAATTTATATTTAATTCTTTGACAAGTTATGTGAGATATCTTTCAGGTTCATAACAATGTATATTCCTCCCATCCAAACTTGCGTTTTTCCACACATGTATAACAAAACGTACCAGTAAATAAAAAAAACATGTAAGTACAGGAAAAAAGTAAATGCATGGTTCATATAATCTCATAAAGTACAAATCAAAATCCATTAGTTTACAACTTCAAAACAATGTAAGAAAACACAGTGCAGTACTAAGCTCAATATATATAGGATTAAAAAACCTCCTCTTTTTAGAGGAAAATTTAAAATCAATTTCAAAGTAAATTTCAAAGCAAAATGCAGAAAGTAAACTAACTTACACACTTCATATAACACTTGGGTTACCTACCAACATAACACTTGGTTTAATGTCCTCAATCAGATGTAGTCTCAAAAAGTATCCAAAATTGGGTCTTCGTGATTAAGTTGTCAATTCGGTAGTTCTTAATCACTCATCCCATATTCAAGTTATCCTAGATTTTCTCTCATATCCTTGAGTAATGTTATGTTCTTAGCTTCGTCCCACAAATATTAATCCTATTCTATCAACCGATTGAGGTTTTGTTGTAACCTCTCGATTTCAATCAAATAATCGTCGATGGTTCCAAGAGGTAGACTAAGGAACTCTCCTGAAAGGTCTTGAGCTGGTGATAAGTCTTCTCATACATGAAAATTCATATTATTTTTAATCATATTTCTCAAAAATTCATCAATGATACTGAGCCCTTCTAGATTCAGCTCACTTAATTCAGTAGATTAGATTATTACTACCCTAGCTACTATTTCCATATTTTTGTTTTGATCATTCCTAGGGGGTTGAGGATGGTCTGTGATTTCAAAACATGAAAACTAACTAATTGATGATGTTCTCGCAAAATTACCTTTCCCTCTTGCACTTCCATTATAGCCCTTCCAGTGGTTAAGGATGACATTCCAAAAATCACATGCATGTCTTTATCATCTTTTAAATTTAAGATTGTAAAATCAGAGAGAAAGGTGAATCTATTCATGGTAACAAGAAGTCTTTCAGCTATTCTTAGAGAATGAGCCACAAATTGATATGATCATTTGAGTTTCTAATTGACCGGCTTAATTTCTCCTCTTCCAAGCTGTTTGAAAATATTCAATGGCATGAGATTAACACTTCTCCTAGATCATAAAGTTTCTTTCCCTGAAACTCAGCTCCTATGACATAAGGAAAGTTGAAACTACTGAGATCCTTACTAGGCTATTGTAGAATTTCAAGGAATGAAGGTGTAAGTCTTCAGTTAGGTCAACATAAATGACAAATGAAACTTTCCCTAATGCAAAAATCATAGGGTATGATCATCTGAATAGCTAAATTCTTTTCCTCCTCCAGTCCTTAATCCTACTACCTTGCATTGCTATGTTGACCTCATTATTGTGAGCATCTTCCCACTCTCTCTGAAAACCTAAAGACTTGACCTTGGGGTTTCTTAGTAGCCTTCCTAAATCAACAAAGGAACTATTCACCTACATGGAGCCTCGAAAAAAGACTTTGTTCACTTGGGCCTCATGAGGTTAAGCCCAGACTTTCAACCCATAGCTAAGTTAGTTTAGGGTTTTAGCTTAATAGATACCTAAGCTGACCTCTTTTGAGAAAAGCATGCCCTGGGTCACCCATGAAACCCAAAAAGCCTAGGAATTTTTCTATGGAATTTAGGACCCCCCATGACTCCAAATTTTTCAAAGGGAAGAAGCATATCCCTAAATTGATCGGTTAGCCTCATCTAAGGCTTTCCTAACCCTAATTGACAATAAAATCTACATGATATTCCAACACATCAATTTGACCCCTAAAGATTTGAACCACTAAAAGTTACCAACCCAAATTGTGCCCAACCCAATTTAGATCAATTAGTGGACAATTGACCCCAAAACCTAGCTCATTTTCCTCATGATCCATCCTTCATGGGTTACCCATGACACAATTACAACCCATGATGGAACAAAATTTAAACTAAAATCATGTAACCTAAATCTAAGCACTAAAGGAAAAAGTTGACACGTCTAGCATGCCACTCAACACACGAAACCTTGGCCATGGCTTCTTGGACCAGCCCATGGTGGTTAAACATGATCAAAATAGTCATATCTAAAAGGCCTCTCCAATCAGCCTAAGCACTCTCCCATGCAACCATCACCTTCATTGACAACACCATGCCCAACACTTAGAAAATTGGAAAATCTCCCATATACTTGAAAAAAAGCTTCTATAAACCCTCTGTACATGGTCTGAGAAGCTACCAGGGATCGCCTAGCATAGTCAAGCTCCTCTCCTGACCTCTCATGGTTATAAATAGCAATGAACTCGAGCCCCTCGCCACAAAAAACTTCTTAGAGACGCATTTAGCCCTTTGCTCCCAACACTAAAACTTCTCACACTAACCAAAGCAAGTCATCCCCACCTTCCTTAGGACACCTCCACCACTGACAACCCCAATTTCACATCTTAAATTTAGGGCAATTTTCATCCTTGACATCAACTTTCTCAAAAACCTAATCCAACCCTTACATTAGCTTCATAGAGACTTAAACTCACTCCCTCAATCAAAATAAAGCCTTCCCAAGCCCTCTAACTCACTCCAACAACAACCCAAGACACCATTTGGTCTAGGCCATACTTAGGCTCATCCACAGCGAAATTGAGCCAAGGAGAAGGTTCATGGAATCAAGGTGACACTCTCTGTCAAGCTCAATTGAGGCCTCACCTCTTGGGAGAAGGTATGGATTCAATTTTTTAAAATTGAGCCTTAGGTTGGTCTTTTATGAAAGAGATGGACAATACAAGTTTGCATAGCCACATGGATTGGTCTGCCTCTATTAGATGAAGTTCTAAGAACAAATCCCGAGTGATTTTGTTCATAATCGAGCAAGATATTAGGGTTTGAACACGGATAGTTCTCAGTTCTCTATCCCGTTTGGGAAACTAATTGATGTTTTCCATTTATGTGTAATAGAAACATATGGCATGGATTGATTCGGATCATAGAACCACGGGGGAGAAGTACATTAAATCACGAGCGACCTCAGTGTATGCGTGGAAAGCGCGCCCAACCAGAAGAAGTCGTGTGGGACTTTGGCGCAGATGATGTTGACGTGTTCGTCATGTGTTTAAGTAGGAAATTAAGATTTTTCAAATTAATTAAATCTAGAAAGTTAAATAAAACTTTAAAATTCACATCTCTCCAAATAAAAATTTTAGAAATAAACTAAAAATACTTCTTAACTCAGAGAATAAATAAGAAAATAGTAAAAATAAAAATAAAAATAATTAGATTATTATTAAATTTTGATTAATTAAATACTCAAGGGAGTATTGTAATTATTAAAAAATAAATCAAATGCAAAAAAAATTGAAATTTTATAGGATTTTTCCCTCTACCCTTGGAACATTCCATGATTTTTCCAAGGTCAACGGACCTCCCTAACATTAAAATGACCATTTTTTTTTACCAAAATCGTAGTTATTTTGAAAAGTAATTCAAAAAATTTAAATAAAAATCAAAAAATGCCAACTAAAATGGAAATTAACTAGAAAATTTAGGGCAACAATCTTAATCATTAAAATGACAATTTTTAATCCAAAAAAACCTAAGAAAGAAATGTAGGAAGCTAGGGGTAAAAGAGTAAAATTAAAAAATTTTGCATCTTAACCTTAACTATCCTCTAAACTTGAATTGAAGTACAAAATTAAACCTTAAAGGCTTACCTTAATGAAGGTTTTAGAGGGATGACATCATAAATACCCTTTTATGAAGTCACCCTTAATGACCAGGGACTAGCCCAAATTGATCTTGATTGGGTTAAACTCCGTCTGGGTCTAATCCAAATTAGACCGAACCCAAGTAGACTTAAATTGGGCCCAATCCAATTGAATTCAAATTAGGCCTGACCCAAATGAGACCTAATCTAGCTCAAGTGAACTTTAGGTTTGACTTGAGTCCAACATAACTTTGGGCTTCACCCAACTTAACTCAAACTTCAAATATGAACTAGGTCTAGACCAGCCTAGACTTGGCTTAACCAAGACACTAAATTCAATGAAACTTTGGTCAGCCCTATCTCAGAATTAATTTAATTAACCTTAACTAACAAAATTGTTGATCTCATTTTTGGTTGAGGTCTAGTTTTTTTCTCTTTGGTAGCCTAGGGTCTAGCCATAGGATTTTCCTGTTGACTATTCCTAGAGGACTAGAAAAGGAACCCTCAAAGTTAGAAACTCCAAATTCTTCTTTGCTTAACTTGAAGTTTCCAACATCTAGCACTTGGTAGGTGGGATCAGTATGGGGGAACTTAGGGGGAGTCTCCCATAGAATGGTCTGGTGATGGTGAGGTGGCTTGCACATAATAAACTTTCTTACATAGCCCAAACTCTAAAACCCCTTGATTTGGTCTCATGATTCCTTTTGGAAAGCTCATATGAATGAACCTATACCGCTAGTCTTTGGCCAAGAGGGTTAGAACCAGCATAGTGAGCATCCAAAATTAGTTCTCACATGGATCCTATTGGTTTGAATCCAAAATGAGTTCTCACATGGATCCTATTGGTTTGACATGACTTCATGTCTTACTTGCCGATTCTATCTCAAAATCACAAAATTCCCAAAATACCCCCAAAACTCCCAAACATTACCAAAATGCCCCTTCTGACCCAAAAATTTCAAAAAATTCCCAAAATTCCCAAAAATTCCAAAATCATCCCAAATACTCCCAATTTTAATTTTTAACCATCACATTGACCTAATTTGGCCAATTTTACCCAATTTGACCAAAAGCCCCAAATTTACCCTTAAGGGCCCAATTTCCCCAAACTAGCCTCAATCTTAGCCTCAATCTTAGCCCAATTAGCCTAATTTCTAAACCAAAAATCAGTATCCTTAATCCCATATTTTAATTCCAAACCAAAATTCAACATCCCCAAGCCCAATTTGACCCAATTGCAAGCCCAATTTTATTCAAATCCAAAAGTCTCAATTTTGACCATATGACTAAATCCACCAAATTGGCCTTTCATTTCAATTCAAAACCCTTTGAAATTCTTCCAAATCCTTCATGACATAGTCCTACAACAAATTAAACATTCAATTAGCCCAAAATTTAGCCCAAATTTAGTGTCAATTTTAAAGGCCCAAGCCCACCATGTTTAATTCCAAAAGCCCAATTTTAATCAAAAGCCCATATGATGATTTTTCTCACCATCATCCATTCAATAAAAATCATTCCCTAAGTTTTAAATCTATGATCAAATTATTCAAAATCAAGCATCAGGCCAAACTTCACCAAAAATACCAAATAAATCCAAAATTCATTCTCATGAAAATTAACCAAGCCAAGGACAAGCCATGGAGCCACCCCAAGCCATAGGTGAGCCATGAGAGCCATGCCACATCACCATGCTATTAATGGCAAGAGGACAAGCCACTTTTAAGCATATTTAAAAAGGTTTTTAACCCTTTTAATGATACACTTAAACCAATGCTTAGCCAAAATCCCTTGGATGGGGACCACACCACACCACTTCAGTTGAGTCACCTGAATCTCCTCAGCACCCAAACCTTCCTTGGTGGGTGAACACAACCCCAAACCATGTCTTGACCCAAATTTACCCAAAATAGACCTTCCCCCATTCTTCTTTAATCCAACACCTTTACACATGTCAATTAACTTCACTAAAACCAAGCCCTGACCTCCCTGAGTCAGATGGTGACCCCTCCCTGGCCGGCCGACCACCTTGGCTACCGGAAAAGACAAGCCCAAATGCTCCACCTAAGCTAAAACTCAAAATTAAACCCATCCAAGATACCTCATTCCAATTGGATTGTTGCACATTTTTGCACTCCACATAAGCAACTTAGGGCACCCACCAATTGCCTCTGATGGCCCCTCCTTCCCCCTCTAATTAAATCCACCCTCAAAGGCTAAGAGGGGAGAGCTTGAAATTCCTTGGGAAAACACTGTCAAATTGATCTCAAAGGTTCTTCAATACTCACTAAGTTTAATCCAACCATTCTCAAGCCCTCAAACCCACTGCCTGAGTTCAATTTTGGAGCTCAAAATCAAGCCCGAAATAGGACACCCCTAAAACTCCACCAAACTTAAATTAATTTTACTCACACCATCCCCACAGTGAGAGAAGAGGATCCCCCATAAAAGCCCCATCACCAGAGCACCCTAAGGTGGATTTTTATCAAACCATTAAATCGGCCTTGGTCGATTGCATACCTAGGCATTTTACCATAGCTTGAGGCTTCATATAGGAGCTCTTTAGACTCAAGGCAAGCTTTTGGCAGCACCCAATCTAGGCCACACCTCTGGGGCAAAGGTAATGAACTCTCCCTTTAAAATGAGCTTCATTTAATTCTCCATTATTGTAGTCTTGATTTAAGGCTTGATCAACATATAGACATGTTCTCCTAGTCAAGACGAGTCTATAGGAACAAACTGCACTTAATTTGGTTAAGTATCGAGAGAGATGTTATAGTTTGAAGTTGGACGGTTCTCGGGCTAGAGACTTGGAGACAATGAACGGATGTCATCCATTTTTGCATGTATCAGTAGGACGGTCGTGATGGAGCCGGACGAGGGAATGGAGTGGAACAGTGGGACACATAGCGGCTGAGTCAAAAGGCGAAACTTGGAGACAATGAACGGATGTCATCCATTTTTGCGTGTATCAGTAGGACGGTCGTGATGGAGTCGGACGAGGGAATGGAGCGGAACAGTGGGACGCATAGCGGCTGAGTCAAAAGGCGACAGCGGCTGAGTCAAAAGGCGAAGCCGAACCAGAAGACACCATGTGGCGCTTCAGAGTTGCCTAGGATGAGGTGGCGTCACACAACTTAAGTAAAACAATAACGTTTTTACTTTATTTAATGAATAGTCAGAACTTCAAAAATGCATATCTTTGTGTAGAAAAATCACAAAAATAAAATAAAAGTATTCTCTTGCTCAGTGAACGGAGGAGAACAATGTGGAAATGGTTTCATATTTTTTTTATGCATGTATTATTTTTAATTAATTAAATGGTATTTTTCTTATTTGGATTCTATATTTGCATAGACATTTTACCATGGCATGGGATCATAGGGCTTTTGATGTCTCTGTTGTTAAGTATCTCCCTTGATTTTTCCAAGGTCAGAGGGCATCTCTAATTAGAGATATCTAATTTTCAAATTAATGGTCCCTATTTTGGTAAAACATTTATGAAAATTAAAATACTCATCAAAAAAATACAAAATTTATTTTGTTAGATTCATTGTGGTTAGAGGACCCTAGGAAAAATATAAACTTGGTTTAACTCATTAAAAATAATCCTAATTGTTACAAACCCTAAAAAACGAAATAAAATTAATTTGGAGTTATTATAAAAGTAAATGACATAAAAATTATTTTGTATTCTGTTTTACTATAAGAGGAGCTCCTGCGGAACTCTCCATAAAAATTTCAAGTCAATTGGAATTAATTTGACCACTAAAATGGATTAACTAAATGAAATTACATTTTTGACACTAAAATAATTATAATAATTAAAATAAAATTCAAAAAATCACCAAATTGGTTTTGAGAGCTCCTTATGACCAGAGGAACATAAGAAAAATAAAATTGGAATTAAAATAAATACTTCATTTTTGAGCTATTTTTTGTTATTTAAATAATTAAATATTAATTAAAAACTATAAAAATTGTGAGATTGTAAAAACACACTAAAATGTCACATTTGAATTGCTGATCACCTAGAATCAATTAAAATAATTTTCTTAATTGTCTAAGTCAAAATATTAATTTCTAAAGGCTTAAAATGAATTTTCTCTAATTTCTCACTAAAATAATTCCAATAATTAAAATAAAATTCACAAAAATATGAAATTTATTTCTTTGGGTTCCCTGGACTCAGAGAGATTTAATAAAAAATATAAAACTTAATTTTCTACTTAAACAATATTTAATATTTAATTAATACTCCAAACAAACAAATAATTTTAACAATTAAATTAAACCTCTAAAAATCATGAAAATTGGTCCAACTGGTCCTCTAACTTAGGTGAACCTTCAATAATTTTCTTAAGGACAGAGATTTTATTTTGATTGAGTTATTAAATTTTGATTGAAAAATCTCTATTTTTGTATTAATTATAAAATTAAATAAATTCAGAAAAATAACACTTTCTCCTCTGATGTTTTAATTAACTCATGAGTGGGGTAACTTAAAATTTTCAGGTCATTTGAGTTTAATTTAATGAATTATAGGGTATTAGGGCCTTAGGGGCAAAGGGATAATTTTAGAATTTAAGGCCTAATTAATATTTAGGCTTAACCAAAGGGCTAAATGGGCAATAAATGGGCTAAATGGGCAAAGGGCTAAATGGGCAATAAATGATCTTAATTGATATGTTTTGATGATTGGAATATGAAAGGGACAAATGGTAGTAGCCAGCCTCACTTTGGTCTTGTAAATGATAAATTTGTAATTTTCTTCAAATTGATGAAACTTCGAAGAATATTTAAATAAAAAAAATATATTAAGGTGATGAGTTTGATTTTTGGAAGATCTTAACTCACTAAATTTAAGCCCCAATTAATGATTTTGAAATGATTTATAATTCATGATAAGGATTAAAGGTATAAACATTTAAATCTTTTTCTAAAATTACAAATCTACCCATTAAGCTTTTAAGGGCTTAGTAGTGAACTAAGCTTAATCAAAATTTTGTCTCATGAGATTTAGAAAATAATCCATAACTAATATTGAACCTGTTTAAAACACTACAAGCCCATCTTTAAAAATCAAAGTGCTAAGTTTTTTAATTAGAACAAATTGCCCCTAAGAGTCTTTACTTATATAATTTACAAATAAAACATCAAGTGATATTTACCCCATCCTTAGGGTTAGCTAGAGCATCAGTTCATTGAGCATAAGGGTATGACAGGGATGAGTTATTAAGCAACTTAATGAGTTCGCATAAACTCGGGACTTTTCAAGGGATTGTGAGATGCCTGGGGTCTGGTACCTAGATCTATCTCATACTCTTTTGGATATCTTGAAGTATAAATAAACTCATTAGTATTGCTTAAGAAATCATCTATACATTTAGATGAATAGGACTCATTAAGATATGACATAGGATCTGGTAGACACACCTTAAACTTGTACTTCCAACTATTTCTACAGGCATGCTTTAATTCCTGCGAAATTATATACATATGCCTTGCAAGTACTGAACTTTTAAGTGGAGGAAAGAGAAGACTCGACAGGTACGCTTTTATAATTTACAACACCTTCTTTTCCTGCACTTTCTTTTTTGTATTTTTTCTGCTTGTGAACTTGCATGTTAAACAACGATGTCAGCCTGCATGCCGAAACTGAAACTTTTAGAGTAGTCACAATACTGAAATCAAAACAAAAATTTTAAAAACAAGCAAGATAAAACTCACCGCCACAACATTCAAAATATAAAACAACTCAAAATTTAATCACAAACATCACAAAAACTAAAATTTTAACTAAATTAAAACGTCCCTATCTGATGATCGGGAATCCCTCGGATGAGGTAACCTACGGTTGCTAACCAGACCCACGGTCTAAATGAAATTATGGAACTCATTAAGTTGAGTTTAGTAAATTCCATTGGACTAAGTGAATCTGAAAGAAAATAGTGGTACCGGAATGAGGGAACTGTAGGATCATAACTGGTGTCGCTCTAATCAACTTTAATATCCCCCATAAAACTTAAATAACTATAACCTTAGGAAAAAATTATTTGACATCATGACATGACACACTAGAAAAATTGACTTTTAAAATAAGATATTTTTCTCATCTCCTCAATTGACATTTCTAAAACTAAAACCTGTTACTTCATCAAGGAGCTTGGTGCTTTCCTGTGGGCAACATTCTACGACAACGATCTACAATAGCAAGATGATCTACAACACCATATCTTCTCTTACAGTTAACAAAAATCCATAGGACAAGTTTGTCATTCAAATCATCAAATTAATTTAACAAAAAATAATTTAACAAAAATCCCTCGGAGCAGGTAATCCTACGATTGCTAACAATATATCTACAAAGATGTCACCATGCTTTAATGGAAAGTGAAAACGCATTAATAAATTGTATGAAATTTTTTTATTATCATTATTTTAAATAAATTTGGCAATAATATAAAAAAAAACAATTAAAATTTAAAAGTTATCATTCGATACAAATTAATTTAATTCAAATCATATTATTAAATTAATTTTTATATACTTTTAATATGTTTAAAAAAAAATTTATTAGTTTTGAAATATTAAGTAAATAATTACTAAATTAAAGTATTAGATTTAATTTAAAGTATTGGTTGAAAATGTCTTATGCTAAGATTAATATTAATTCGAAGGTATAAATTTAAATTATTATTTGGTGATATAAATTATGATTGATTAATTTAAGATTTTGTTACTATTATTTTAAATAGTATTACGGTGGTTTAAATTTAAAAGATAACATCTAATTGTTGGATGTATAAGTGCCCAAAAATGTAATGTTTTTTTTATTCAAATGTCATTATATACAAATATAAGATACCTAAACTAAGGGGGTGTAAACGAGCCTAAGGCTCGCTCGTGTTCGGCTCGTTTATATTTCGAGCTCAAAAAATGTGTTCGTGTTCGGCTCGTTTGCTTAGCGAGCCAAACACATTTGCTTGGCCAGCTGAACCCGAGCCGTTCACGAACAAAGAGTCGTTTTGACAATCCTAATCATATAGCTATAAGATATTAAGGATTGGGGTAAAATTTAAAAATTATTATTTATATTAAAACAACATTTGAATTTAATTTAAAAATTTTTATTCTATTTTCTTAATTAATATTTATAATTAATTATAAATCTTTATAGCCTTGTAGTGTGTATATATATATAATTGATTAGTAGTATTTCGAGTCAAAACGAGCCGAACACGAACGAACAAATCTTTGTTCATATTGTTCGTGTTCGACTCACTAACTTAACGAACGAGCCGAACATGAGCTTCTTAGCGAGCCAAACACGTGCTCTTCACGAATAACTAGTAGCGAACGAGCCGAACACGAGCTTCTTAGCGAGCCAAACACGAGCTCTTCACGAATAACTAAGCCGTTTTGACAGCCCTAACCTATACTGCCCATAACAAAAAAAGTCTAGCAAGAAAACGCAAAAAAAAAAAAGTAGTGGAAAGCCGGCAGTCGCCCATGCGATTGTGCCAAATTTTAATTTTTTATTTAGTAATGACGGATGTTTTAATTTATATTAATCAGATGCTTTCTTCTTGAATTTGTCCATTGTCCAGCGCTATACTGAAAACATATTAATTTTGAATTACCACTAACAACTGAAAATGATTTTTTTTTTTTTTAATAGCCGTTTCATATGACTATTTCACATAAGTGTATGCAAAATAAATAAATAAATAAATGCTTACTGTTCTCCACAAAGTTAATGTACAAAGGTATTCCAAGATTAATAGTTCTAACAAGCTGTGAAGATCATTATCGATTGTTATTGACCTAGTAATTCACCGTGAATGTTGTAGATGATAGTTGTAGCACTAGCTTGTCGTGAAGGCTGTAGTTAAAAGTCGTATCAGTAGTTGATCATGTTGGTCATAGATGGTTGCTTCAAGAGTGTTAGTTGGGCACATTGGCCTTTGTAGGAAGCTGCAATAACGTCCATGGATCGTAATGGTTGTAGTTGAGAGCTATGTGACTTGTGATAATGTTTGTAGGTCTTATAGGTCAGAGTTGGGAACTATGTGAGTTGTAATAATGTTTATAGGTTGTAAAGGCCACAGTTGGGAGCTGCGTGAGCTCAGAATGTTTGTAGATCCCAAAGATTGGAGTTGGGAGTTACATGAGTTATGATGATGCTTGTAAGTAGTGGAGGTTGGACTTAGAAGCCGCATGTGCCAACAAAATGCCTGAGAGCCATGGAGGCAAGAGCTGAGAGTTTCATAAGCTAAGATAACAGTCATAGATCGTAGAAGCTGAAGTTTGAAACAACATTAGCTAAGATAAATTCTATATCTCACAAAAAACTAGAGTTGGAAGTTGTGTGAGATGCATGGAAAGAACTTCATGAGTTCGGAGAAAGTCACTGTTTTCTAAGTACAAGAGTTGTAAGCGGTTGTTGTAAGGTGCGTCATTGCACTACATTTAGGGCGTGCTCTTACACCATATGTCGGGTGCTTTGTTGCACTATATTCGAGATATATTATTACATGATCTTTAGGGTCCATTATTATACGGTGTATTGAACGATGTATTGTTCCATCGTTCGCCTCACATTACAGCTATAGGATCCCGCAATGCACACTATGCTCCGTAAGGGAATTTACCACAAGGAGCACATGTCAATCGATGGTGGTCGAGGAGTGGTGGCTGACTGTTGTCAACTGGAGGAGCCAATGCAATTCAATGGGCCTTCAGTGTAAAACACAAGGGGGTTCAAAATCTTCTTTTTTAAGCTCCAACCTTTCTCAAGTTTAACATCTAGGCCCCCTCTCAAGAGAGGGACATGGCTTTATTGATAGAGTATGAGAGAGGCATCCTAGCAATAAGGAAGGAATCCATATCACTTCATCAAACAATCAGGAGAGGTGCCTTGTTCAAATAGCATTTGGTGGACATTTGAACGCCTTAACGATGTCAGAACTTATTGATCATGCTCTCGTTGGATTCTTCCTGTCAAGTTGCTCAACCCAACTATAAGCTTGTCAATTTAAAATTCATTCAACTTCTTACTTAGCACCATAAACTTTCAAAAATGACTTAATGCCCTGATCTTGACTTGATTTGACTCAAATTGAACCAACTTTTGTGTCTCGAATTTGTCTCATTGAACTAGTTAGTTTGACTATAAGTTTGCTAAAATAAAAGTTATGAATGACCTTTAATTGAACTATGAGCATTCCTTACTCAAAAAATTATCTTGAGATTTGTGCAATGCCTCGAGATTGGTGCCAGATAATGAAAATTTGTTTAAGAAATATCTGTTTATCTTCCGATGAGGTTGACTTTATCTTCCAAATAAACCAATATTAAATTTCTCATTTTTTATATTACATTTGTGATATGTGGGGCTAAATGGGACTTATGAATTTTGCAGGATGTTGATTGGGCATCGGTGGAGGTCTTGCGTAAATCTGATGGGATCGAGATCAAACAGTTGGTTTGTGACAAGTGGAAAGGACGAATTTCTATGAAATTTCATGCAGATTATTAGTTTGAGTCATCTGATTATACAAAACTGCATAGTTATCATGTGGATCTGTGGTCAAAATGAAAGAGTTCTTATGTTTTTTTCTTTATTTTTGCTCCACTTTCACATTACTGCTGCCCACATTAGAGTCCATTCTTAGTTTTGGGTGATCAATGGAGTTCTCTCGGCCTTCAAAATGGAATCTCCCAGCGTATTTGTGTGATCAATGGAGCATCTCTTTGGCGTTGTTGTTTCTCACCTTCAAGGAGATTTCCCACATTGTTGTCGAAAAATTTTGAGAAGATTGTTTACATTGTTGTCGAGCTTTTTAGGGGGGATTTTTTGCACAAATGTAAGACTTTCCAAGTGACATTTTCTATGTCATTGCAACCCTTTTTAGAGAAGATTTCTATGATGCAATCATACTTTCTGGATGAAATTTTCCGCATTGTTAACGCACTTTTGAAAGGAAATTTTTCCGCACCACCATCATGCTTTCGGGAGATGATTTTCTGCCCTGTCATTATGCTTTCCAAAAATGATAGGTATGAGACACCTCAATTTTTACATGAAAGACTCTAGAAAGGATAATAATCCACTGAACTTAGCCTAGTTGAATTGATCCACTATATAATTATGAATACATATGTTTATTCGTGGCTTTAGAGGAAGGGCTTGAACCTACATACTTGTGGTTAATCATTGCATGCCAGAAGATTTGCGATGGTGGAGTAATAATTTAGCATCTTAGTGTTGCACAAAAATATAGCACATGCATAGGTGATTAATGTGACAGGTGGAAGAAACCTTGAATTTTATGTGAAAACTCTAGAAAGGATAAAAAACTGCAGGGCCTAGTACAGTTGAAGTAATCCACTATACAATTATGAGTATATATGACACTCTTCTCCTTAATTAGCGATCATAGAATTACAAAGTCGATGTGCAACTATATTTTAATAATAATAGTTGTAACAAGATGCATAGTCAATTTCTATGGAGACAGTAATCTATTGTCAATGTTGTAAACAATGGTTGTAAACCCAACTAGTCGTAGAAATTATAGCTAATAGCCAAAGTTGTTGTTGGTCATGTAGGCCGAAGATGATTACTTGAGGAGTATCAGTTTTCCATATATGTCCTAATAGGGAGATACAATAACGTTTGTAATTTGCAAAGACTGGAGCTGGGAGCTACATGAGCTGCGATAATGTCCGTAGGTTGTAAAGGCTAAAGTTGGGAGTTGCATGAGCTCAGATAGTACTTGTAGGTCAGATTTGGAAGTTCTATGAGCTGAGATAACGTTTACACGTCGCACATGCCAAATTTGAGAGTTGCATGAGCTGATATAACATGTGTATGTCAAAAAGGTAGGATTGAAAATCGTGCAGTCAGATTTCCGATGTACAATAAATTTAAATTTCTTAAGCATCAAGCATCTTATCGTTTTAGATCTTAATTTTTTTCCAAAAAAAAAAAATTTCAAGAAATGACCAAATCCTCTTAGGTTGATGAATGAAGCCAAAACTTCCATGCAGAAAATAAGTATTTTTTTTATGCACAACAGAGGAGAAGAAGAAGAAGAAGGAGAAGTAATCGTCTTATCCTTGGTACAATCTTCTAATAATCAGCAAAATAACTTCTCAGTGAACGCTCGGAGGACAGATAATTGGGTAGTCCGGCCGCATCGGGAACGACATCTCATAATTTTCATGCTTCGTTGGCGTCTCCACTGTTTTCGGCTTCAGCTTAGGAGGAGGAACCGTCTCTTCAAATCCCGCTATTTCTAATACCGAAGAGAAGCCGCATGAGCTAAAGGTTTGACCCATCCTCTTCCTTGTTTCCTCGATCGTTTAATTTGCAGGAAAACTGATCAGGTTTTTGTACGAGGTAGTACTCAACAATGAAGCTTATTTATAGATAATTGGTTTGAGATCACTCTATATGAAATAAATATTAGGTCAGGACTCCGGATGTATCCAGAGTCCAATAAAGGAGCATCATGTGTAAAGTGTATCCACTACAATACATTGTGATTGCTCAATTTTACACGCGTCACATCTTTATTTGACTTCGGATGCATCCGGAGTCCTGACCTAATATTTTTTCCACCTGGAGTCTTGACCTAATATTTTTTTCTCCATATGGCCTCCAATTTTGATATAGCACACAAGAAAACTAAATGTATATTAGTTTTATATTAATTTTTTTTACCAATTCGTAATTGCTTGTCATTTTTTTAATCAAACGTGATAATCTGCATCAAAGCAGTTGTCAGTTTCTTACCAATTCGTAGTAGTAATTCGCAATTGTTTGTCATGACCAGCGAATAAAGAAAGAAGTTGAACTTGTACTTAATAAAAATAATACACCAAAACTCTCTTGTCTAAATACTTTCCATTTAAACCTTTAACAAAATATGCATAAACATATTATAACCACGGTCTTTATAAAAGCAAAGTAATTTTTTTCATGCATAAATTTATGATGCCAACATGTTATAAATAAAAATATTAAATTTAAAGTGTAATATATGAAGATAACTTGAATATTATGTGGTATGTACGTAAACTTTCAAAAAAAAAAAAAAAAAGGACAAATGTTGTAAAAAAATACCTACTTATTCTATTTGGGGGATGGCAAGGTGAAAATTGTTGGAAATAAAAGACTATTATAACCGAAGGAATGCTAAAAAAGATGTTTATCATATCCTAAGAAAGTAACTTCTATTTCACTTTATTTTCTTCTTATAGAGACTCAAACACATCACACCTATTTATATTAGTGACACCCTCACTTGGATTGTGACAACACATTTTAATTATATGTGTACCATTGACACTAGAGGATTTTGCCAAATCGCCATCGGCCAATTCCAACGCTAATTTGCCAATAATCCGATGTAAAATGGTATTAGCGGCACATTGCATCGGATATATAATCAACACAAAAAAGAGCATTGCAAATGTGTTTAGCATCAACCGTGGTCGACACAAATAAATTGTGTCAACATTAGCAGTTGGCGTTGTCGACATTAGCCAGTTTCGATGCGACCATGCTGATGTAAACGTTAACTACTTAATTTGCATCCACTATTTGTCGATGCAAACTTGCATCATCATTTGTGTCTAGCATTGCTACCAAAGAGGTTGATTTGCGTTGGAATGTATCGAATGTTGACGGAATTTCTAACGTAACTCCAACACAAACCTAGTTTATATATATATATATATAGATAGATATATACGATTAGATTTTTTATATATATATATATATATATATATATAAGAACGATTAGATTTTTATAACATGCACTAAATATCACAAGTATTTACTCATCGTCATCCCAACATACAACATATTGCGCAAATATGTATCGACAGTGAAAATGAATAAGATTTAACAAACATTATTGAAAATTTGTAAAAGTTTTTTGACTAAATATAGAAATTATATAGATGGGATAGTGTCCAAATACTAAACAAGAAAAATGTACATAACCCCTATGGAGCATCATTATCAAATTCATCCTCATTCTCTTGCTTCTCCTCATCCAAAGAGCTTAGAAATAATTTGTCATAATAATCTATAATCTTCTTGGCTAGTAGAGCTATGGTTGTCTCGACTCTGTTAGCCCTCACATAGCTGATGTAATTCATCAGTCATTGCAGTGGCACATGAGACAACCTCATCATTCTCTAAAGATGATGATCTCAAGCCACCCTAAGCAACTCAGGAGTGCTCGGCCTCAAATTCAATTCTCTTTCCACCTAGAACATACACCCTCCCCTTCCCTGTCACATCCCTCCACAAATCAAAATAAGATTGCTCAGGGGTAAACTAACTACCACTACTACTAGTGGTTGTTAGGCTATGGCTCTGCTTCTGGATGTACGTATCTCAAAAGTGCAAGTAGTTCTTTTATACAATCAAAAGAAAGAATTAATTGATATTTTACATTAATAATGTAAGAAAAAAAATATAAAATCAATGTTTCTTATTTACATTGACACACCAAGAGAGGTCGGGGACACACTTTTATGTCCTTAGGCATCGATGCGTCCAGACAGGCACATCTGTAGTGGTGGGCACCCTGTTTGTAGATTTAAAGATTAGTACATTTAAATATCAGTCAGACACATTCCACTCAACGCTTGTATTTCACATAATTTGAACTCTTTTTCAATAAAACTAGTTTAGAAACACTTTATTTTCCTTAAGCTTTGAATCTGATTGTGTAGGAATTTAGTAACTTCTTTTTACACATAAACTTGCTACCATATCTCCTAGATAATTGTTTGCAGTTTGAATTATTTTTCTTAATTCAATAAAAAGAGTTCCACATTCCCTGTGGGATAAATGCTGGGGTTTTTAAAGAAATATTATATTACTTGAAACGACACGTATACTTGCATAGTACACATAGAGTGTAAATTATTAATCAAATTCTAAATTCAAAAACATATCATTTATGCACACTAGACGATAAATATAAATTGGTCAAGTTTTTTTTCATCTTCTGGAAAGTAAATAATTGAGTAATTGCTGGTTAGGTCAAGTTCTTGGCGCTGTTGTCGGGGAAGTAACAGAACATTCTAACTTAGAATTTATGTTTGAAGTGTGGAACTATTTTAGGAAAATTGTACTGTTCTTAAATTTTTATTGAGTTAAAAAAGTAGAAAAAGTAAAAGAAAGAAAAATCAGAAAACATAAAAAAATCAAAAAAAAATCAAAAACTAAAAAAAAAAGAAATTTTTTATTTTAAGTGTTTTTATTTCATTTTTATTTTTCAAACTTTCACTTTTGCATGCGTTGTTCTAGATCTAAAGGTTTAGTACCTTATGATTTTGAGTTAGAATGAACCATAAGAAAAAATTGAAAAAAAGAACTTCACAATTCGCAAGACATGGCAAATACATCACATAATAACATAGATAATCAAACTATTGAAAATGAGCATTATTATATACAAAGACCTTTAAGGGAGTATGCAAACCCTACAACAGATGAATTTCACTTAAATGTACAAACCTCTACTGTAGCGGCTAAATCATTTGAACTTAAACCTACTATAATCCAACTGGTACAAAACAATCAGTTTGAGGGAACACCATCGAAGATCCAAATTTATATCTTGCTAGTTTCTTAGAATTGTGTGTTACATTTAAGTTTGATGGTGTATCAAACGACGTTGTTAGACTTAGAATTTTTTCTTTTTTCTAAAGGAATAAATCTAAGATGTGGTTAAATTCATTAACACCTGGATCTATCAGAACTTAAGGAGATTTAACACAAAAATACCTGACTAAGTATTTTTCACCTTAAAAAATTGCTAAGCTTAGAAATAATATTACTTTTTTTACTCAATATGAAGGTGAGTCAATATATAAAGCTTATGAACAGTTTAAAGAACTCCTTAGGAAGTTTCTACATCATTTTTTGCCTGACTGGTTAATTATTCAAACATTTTATAATGAGTTAGTAGGATCTCTTAGATCTATTATTGATGTTGTTGCTGGAGGTTCCTTAATGTCTAAACTTTATTGAAGCTTATGAATTAATAGAAGAGCTGGCTACTAATAATTTTCACTGGCCCTCTGAAAAAATAAATCTTAAGAATGTAGCCAGTGTTCGTGATAATGATACAATTTCAATTTTGGAATCTCAAGTTACTGCAATATCTAGGAAGTTAGATCAACTGGGAATGAACTTTGCTCAACACCTTACGTGATTGAGAAAAACTCATTGAAACAATTGATTGATTCTCAACCTTTTTTTAAAACTTTAAATGCAATTAATAATAGACCTAATAACCTATATTCCAACTAGTAAAACCCAGATTGGAAAAACCACCCTAACTTTAATTGGAATAATAATTTTGGTGGAAGTCAGAGTGGGGGAACAATCAAGCAACCCATTAGGAAACTAGATCTACCAGGGTATTACTAACTATAGACCCTCTTATCCTCCTAGTTTTATCGATGATCAACAAATGAGGGAGAAGAAGTTGTCTTTAGAAAAGTGACAATGCAAATAAAAAATCAATTACAAAGTTAAGGTTCTGCAAAAAGAAATTTTGAGAATCAATTGAGACAATTTGTTAACTCACTTAGCAATAGGCGTTAAGGAATGCTTCCTAGTAACAATGAGATAAATCCTAAAGATAAAAACAAAAAAGAAGTTAAAGCAGTCAAGTTGAGAAGTGGAAGAGAATTGGAGATTGTAGTACAATAAGAAATTGAAGCTGAGAGAGAAGCTGTAGAATCTAAAAAACCTGAAGAAAATATTCCTAAGAATTTGAAAAAACATATCTCTCCAACTAAGATTAATTTAGAAAGACCACTACATTCATTTCCTTAGAGGCTTATACAGCAAAAAAAAAACATATCTCTCCAACTAAGATTAATTTAGAAATACCACTACATTCATTTCCTTAGAGGCTTATACAGTAAAAATCGGATCAACAATTCTCAAATTTTTTTGAGATATTTACAGAGCTAATTATCAACATTCCTTTTGTTGTAGCTTTAGAGCAGATGTCAAGTTATGCAAAGTTTATGAAAGAAATACTAAACAAGATGAGAAAGTTTGGAGATCATTGGACTGTGGTGCTAAGTGAAGAATGCAATGTTATAATTCAAAAAATGCTTCCTCAAATTTAAAGATCTTAGTAGCTTCATTATTCCTTGTGTGATTGGAGACAGATTTTTTGGAAAAGCTTTATGTGATTTAGGAGCGAGCATTAATCTCATGTCATTATCTATATTCAAAATGTTAGGCTTATGAGAGATTTCTCCCACTACTGTAACCCTTCAGTTTGTTGATCAATCTATCACATATCCTCATGGGGTTATAGAAAATGTACTGGTGAAGGTAAATAACTTTATCTTTCATGTGGATTTCATTTTTTTTCAGATATAGAGGAACATAAGGAAATACCTAAAATTTTACGGAGACCGTCTCTAGTTACTGGATGAGTTATGATAAATGTTCAAAAAGGAGAGCTAATCGTGAGAGTTAATGACTTTAAAGTTACTTTTAATGTGTTAAAGTCTCTGAAGTATCCAACTAATGAAAAGAACGATGAATGTTACATAATGAAGATTATTGATTATTTATGTGATAACCATTTTGAAGAAAGATGTGAAGTTAACAAATTCCAATAAGAACTGGAGAATGAGAATGAGACTGGTTTTCAAGAAAAATCATTTAAGATAATCACCGAAGATTCAAATTATGTTTAGAAAAGTTTTGAAATTTTGGATGCTACTGAAAAAAATAAACCTCTTATTCCTTCAATTTAAAAACCTTCTAAACTTGAGAATAAGGTGCTCCCTATGCATTTAAAGTATGCTTTTCTAGGGAATTCGTCAATGTTACCAATTATAATATCCTCAGACATAACTGAAGAATAGTAAGAAAAATTAATGGAAACATTGAGAAATTAAAAGAGAGCATTTAGATGGACATTAGGAGATATTAAAGGTATCAACCCTTCAATCTGTATTCATAGAATTTTGATGGAGGATAATCATAAGCCTAGGGTAGATCCTAAAAGGAGATTGAACCCTATAATGAAAGATGTTGTAAATATGAAAATTTTAAAATGGTTGGATGCTGCGATCATTTATCCTATTTCTGAAAAAGCTTAGGTTAGTCTGATTCACTGCATTCCTAAGAAAGGGAGTAAATGAAAGGAATGAATCAATTCTAACAAGATAAGTCACTGGGTGGCGAATCTGTATTAGTTATAGATAATTAAATGTTGCCACAATGAAAGATCACTTTCTTCTACCTTTTTTAGACCAAATGTTGGATATGCTAGTTGGACCATGCTTTTTCTGCTTTTTGGACAGATATTATGGATACCACCAAATATCTATAGCTCATGAGGATCAACAAAAGACAACATTCACAAGTCTTTACAGGATTTTTTTCATTTAGAAGATTGTCTTTGGTTTATGTAATGCACGTGCAACTTTTCAAAGTTGTATGATGTCCATTTTTTGTGATTTAATTAAGAAGGGAAATAAAGTTTTTATGGATGACTTCTCATTGTTTGGAACTTTCTTTGATTCATGTTTAGATCATTTAACGAGAGTTAAAAAATGTTATGAAGAAACAAATTTAGTACTCAATTGGGAAAACTACCAATTTATGGTCGTAGAAGGAATTGTTTTAGGATATAAAATTTCTAAAATTAGCATAGAAGCATATACAAAAAAATACAGATTATTACTGAACTACCTCCTCCTACATTGGTGAGAGAATTTGGAAGACTTTTAAGACATGTTGGGTTTTATAGACGTTATATTAAATACTTTTCTAAAATAGACAAGCCTCTATGTCATCTTTTGGAAAAAGATGTTATTTTTTAATTTACTGAGGAATGTCTAAATGCCTTCAATGTTTTAAAGAAAAAATTAATCGCTTCACCTATTATTGGTTCATCTGATTAGGAAAAACTATTTGAATTGATGTGTGATGCCAGTGATTAGGCTATTGGGGTGTTTAGGCAAAAAAATATGATAATATTTTGAAATTTACCCTTAATGAAAATCAAATTAATTATACTACTACTGAGAAAAAAATTATTGTAGCATTATATTCTTTTGATAAATTTAGATCTTATCTAATTGGAGCTAAGTGTTTTGTGTATACTGATCATTCTGTGATAAAATATTTGATGTTGAAAAAGGATGCAAAACTAAGGTTAATCAAATCGATCCTTCTGATGTAGGGGTTTAACTTTCAAGTAGTGGAAAGAAATGAAACTAATAACCAATTTGTTGATCATTCTTCAAGGAGGGAACCAAAATTTTATTTATTTTGATGATGAAATAAATGATTTTTTTCTAAGGAATAAGTGTATGTTGTTTCTGAGTGGCATATTCTGTGGTATGCTGATATAATTAACTATATAGTTAATAATATTTTACCCTACGAATTAACAAGCTACCAAAAGAAAAAAATTATAAATGATGCAAAATTTTACTCTGGGGATGACCTATTTTTATATAAGAAATGTCAGAGTTATTCGAAGATGTGCACCAATTGAAGAAACCCAAGAAATTATTTAAAAATGTCATGAATCTAATTTTGGAAGACATTTTTTAGTGGATAAAACAATTAAAATTTTACAATATGGATTTTATTGACTTAAATTATTTAGGGATATTAATATTTTTATAAAACTTTGTGATCAATGTCAAAGAGTAGAAGATATTTATAGAAGGAATGAAATACCCCTAAATTTTACTTTGGAAGTTAAATTTTTTTATGTATGGGGTTTGGACTTTATAAGACCATTTATATCATCCTTAGGAAACATATATATTTTAATTTCTATCGATTTTGTTTCAAAATGGATTGAAGCAATTTCTTTACCCCGTTATGATGCTCAAAGTGTTGCAAAATTTTTAAATAAAAATATTTTCACTAGATTCATAATGCTGAGAGTAAATATTAGAGATGAAGGAAGTCATTTTAAAAAATTAAGAATTGTAACATTAACAAGAAAATATGGAATTAAATATCAAATTGCCACTACATATCATCCTCAGAACAACGGTCTAACTGTAGTGTCCAATCGTGAAATTAAAAGAATATTAGAAAAAACTATTAATCCTAATAAAAAAGATTAGTCTGCTATACTTGATTTTACATTATGTCCCTATAGGACTGCTTATAAAACTCCTATAGGAATGTCACCATATAAACTCATATTTGGAAAGGCTTGTCACTTGTCAGTTGAATTGAAGCATAAAGCTTATTGGGTTATTAAGGAATTTAACTCTAATTTGAGAGATGGTGACTAGAAATAATTTTTGTAATTAAATGAGATCAAGGAAATTAGAAACTAAACTTATGAGAATGCAAGAATTTCTAAAGAAAATATGAAAGCTTGGCATGATCGGATGATTCTAAGAAAATTTTTTGAGCATGAACAAGAGGTTTTACTATACAATACTCGATCAAAATTATTTTCCAGAAAACTTAAGTCCAAGTGACCGTGGTCATTTATTGTGATAAAAGTATATTCATATGGTGTTGTGGCTAATAAAGATCTGAAAACTGAAAGTAATAAAAGTAAACAAACACAGATTGAAACCTTAATTAAGCAGAAACAAGCCTAAATATGAAGAAGTACTGAATTTGGGTCAAACAGAGTAAAACATTGGATATGTCGGGCTGACGACGTTAAACCAAGTGTTTCGTGGGAGGCAACCAATGATTATCTATCTGGATTGATTATGGTTGTTTTATGGACCATTTGATGTAGTACTAAGTCCTATAAGATGTAAGAAGGCACAAAACACTAATTTATTGATTAAGTTGAGATTGGAACGAGAAAATTAGACGCATGGCATAATGGTGCTTATTTAGGCACTAGCGCCTAGGTGTCAAAACCTAGTGCATAAGCACCAGTTTCACAGATAGCCCGACGCCTAAGCTTCAGAACATGTCTCCTAGGCCTCACAGTTGGGAAACATGGTAAAACTTCCCCAATGTAGTTTAAACCCACCTATTTCCTTTAAAACCATCATAATCTCACCTAGGGGACCTAAAACTTCATATTCTTGGTGTAAGAGAGCATATTGGAGAAGGATTAAGTGCAAACTTCAATTTTCTTATTCTAATGGAGATTAAAAGCAATGGTTGGGCTAATGAAAGGAAGTTCATGCACAAGGATGCCCAAACATACTTCAACAGATTCCTTTTACTTAGCATGGATGGAATTACAGAGAAACTCTTGAAGATTTAAAAGGAGATTGAGAATCTGCATTCCAAATTGAGTGACATCTATTACCAATTCAAACATTTTGATTGGCAGTTCAAACTTTAATTTAATCATTCAACATGCTTCTGCGAGGCTCAGGTAAAGATGTATCAAGATAATAATTAGATTGGAGAGAAGGTTGTAGAAAAATTTCCTCATGATTCGTTTTACAACCTGTTTGTGCATCATTAGATGAATGAACAGATGGATGACAATTGTGTGCATAATTATTAGTAGTCAAAGGTTTGAGTGGTAATTTGATGTTAGTTGTGTTTTGATTATTGCATCGACTTTGATCGTTAGGTTTCTCTAGTTCTACATATTTGGCATCTTCGTTTGTAATTGCTTAATTACTTATGTTGGATAGATATTATGTCTGTTTGTGCTGAACCTATGTCTACGTTAATAAATTTGTATTTAAGTTAGTGAGTATAATATTTGGTGTTAAAGTGCATTGAATGGTTTGGGTGGAATCTTATACTTGTGCAAATGAATGTTGGGAGAAGTTAAGACAATGTTAAATGTATCAAAATGAAGTGAATCGACTAAATTTGTGCCTGGTGACCTTAGATTTGTTGTCCTAAAAATCAAAAATACTAAAATTGCCAAAATTTGGGCACTGGTGCTTAGGCGCCGAAACATGGTGCTTAAGATCCAGTGTACTGATTAGCAGGGCGCTTAAGCTCTAAATTCAACACCTAAGCGCCAAACCTGCCAAACCATTGATTTAAGAAAAATCAAACTGGTTCACGCCATTTTTGATCTTTGGCTCTTCTTTTTCCTCTCCACTTTACCGAAAAGCTTCTCTAGCGCACCCTATAAAACTCGATTCTTGAAGTTTTAGAGCTAAAAAAACTCCTGATTTCATCTTCACTTGGTAAAATTTACAATTTGGCATAAAAATTTTCTCATTTCACCATGGATTTCTTCCACATTGTGGAGAGGCCGAAATTTGAAAATTTGGAGAAAATAGTGAGAAATCCATGGTTGAATGCTTCCTTTGCTTAGAGAATACTTTTAGGAGTCCTTGAAACTTATTTTTGTAATTTTTCTTGAATTTCTAGATTTTTGCAATGGCTCTTAAAACAAAGAGAGGAAATGAGAAAAAAATTTTGACAATACGAAATTCGTAAATCTTAAAACACAAGATCGATATAATGAATTTCTATTATGAGAAAGTTTATTGTGGAGCAAAGTTTTTCTAGTCCCGTCAGTGTTGTAGAAAATTTGATTGTTGCTAGACGTGGGAAGGTTTCTACTACTTCACTGTTGTAGCACTTATTTCAATGTTGCAGGAGTTCTATGTTAATCTGCTTAAAGCACCAGAGGAGGAACTATTTGCTCAAGGGAGAGGCGTTGAGTTCAATCCTGAGAGGATTACTGTTTTATATGATTTGCCTCCTGCTTTGGGTTGCTTCTGTTTTAGGTTTGAGCCTTCTAAGTCACCTAATTCTATAAATCTTATTGATGTATAGAATTAGAACCTGGTATGTACTTATGTGGTGTCTTGTTGTTTTCTTCTCTATTTTTGGAATATGTTGTTGACTTAGCAGCACCCTATCCTTTATTATTTTATATTTAACTTGCTTTATATTTCTCTTTGCATGCTTGTGTGCTCAAAATTGGCTTTTATTATTTTATATTTAACTTGCTTTATATTTCTCATTGCATGCTTGTGTGCTCAGCTTTTTTACTTATGCTTTTATCTAGGAATCCTATAGATCGTTTAGGTCCTTTAGGACCTAAAATTGTAAACCTTTTACGAAATCCTTATAAAAGATTAAGGATTAGTCAAATTGTAGGATTAAAATTTTCAATATTTTTCATAATTTGTTTTTACGTTCTAGCATGGCTTTTGAGCCGGATTGCAAACGGGTTGCATGGCATGACTATTGCCAAAGTCATATTATTAAGGCCTCCATGCTTACGACTCAAATATATAACTACATCATTATGTATGTTCCAAGGAGAAGTCCCCATGCTTCTCTAACCTGACTGACTCAACATAAATTTCTACTTATATGGTTATTTAATGTGTTTAGGGTGCTAGTTGCTTCCCTGGTCTGGACAAGAAGCATGCATTTTATGGAAAGAGTTTTCAGCTTTGTAGCTATACCTCTCTTTTTTTTTCACTCCATGAACATCCTTGCCACTTTGGTTGGTATAAGTCCCACCTCTACTCTGATTATCAATATAGGGTTATAGTATTAGAGTATTTATTTATTTTGACCTTAGGGCTACTGAGGTCTCCTTGGATGATGCAGTTCATAGATTGATGACATGGGGGTCTCCGCTTGTGTTGGGTCGACTACCTTTATGATCAGGTAGACTTGGGGTTCTAATAGCTTAGGATGACGGATCAGTGATATCCTAAACCGACTATTCTTATCTGATTAGGATCACTCTTCTCTTCTTTTGATACCCCTTTTGAGCTCTGTCACTCTTTTTAATGTCTCATTGATGTAATCTTGTGTGCCCTGATTGTGGATAGGTTGCTACCCATTTGGGATACGATGATTCACCATCTTCCCTTACGGTCTAGTTTGGCTTAAGAAAAGTGCGGACTCTACGAGTTGACCGGGTTAATTTACTGGATTCATGTGCCTACGAGCTACCACGTATTTGAGATACGAGAGACTCACTCCCTGTCTTGTGGCTTAACAAGAGCTTCAAAAGCCACATAATGTTCCTATGAAGTAACCCTTCTTTGTGACATCTTACAATAGTAGTCTCTTAAAATGTAAGCAAGAGTCCTCTAATTGAGAGTATTCTTGGGTGCTCCCCTAGATATAATTAACCAAGGGGATGCATTCCCTAGGGAGTTGGTATTGATCCCATAACAAGCATACACACCTAAAACTCTGGTTGTGGGTTGCTTTCGTAGAGTCCTCTTTTTGGATATGTTCGAAAGCATTTTGATCTAAACCCATTTTAGACATAAGGTTTTGGGCTATCACGCATGGTTTGACTTACAAAGGCCATCCACATTCATTCTCTTATTTGTCTCCATTATCGTATTTCATTTCCTTCTGATTCTTCTCTTCTCCAAATCATTCATATAATCCAGAAGAGATATTTTTAAAAAAAATTGAATTATGCGATGATTACAAGTTGGTGTCTCCATAAAAAATATAAAGAGAGAGAAAGAATGAACATAGGCATTTCATCATCCATGGTAAATTTGCACTCCTTTGAGTCAACAACTTGAATGGTCTTAACATAACGATCTAGTTCACGAGTATTAGTAATATATAGTACAACGAAGGAGAATATCTTATGTTAGCTTTGAAATTTTGTTGGAACTAATCTCTTCAGTAGGTGCTTAAGAAACTTCTCATGTTTCATTAGATTGAGTACTTTTTTTTCATCTTCTTGATAACTAGTGTGTATCTTAAAATTTTTACTGGGGTCTTCAGAAGCAACTAATAGACAATCATTTGTTTTATATTTGTCCTTATACATCTTCATTTTATTGAAAGTTATATCCTTGGTCCTATAAAATTTCTGATTCTGATAAGTCTTAAAATTTGTAACCAAGTTCATTTAAGCAATATTCATTGTAGGCTACACTTCCTCTCTTTAAAGATTTTGAATCAAGCTTACTTATGGATCTGGCATCAACATAAACATATGATAAAAAACTAAAATTCAAGTGAGATAGATTTACCACTTTGCCGCCCCAATCTAATGCCTTCATTTAATGATATTGATGGACCCTGATTTATGAAATGAATTGCAGTGTTCATTGTTCTACCCAAATTTACTTCGCCAAGCCTGCATGCAACCATTATTTTAAATAAAATTGGCAATAATATTCATACAAATAATTCAAATTAAAAAAACTTAGGATTTGACCCCAACTAATTTAATTCAAATCATATTATTAAATTAAGTTTATAAATTTATTAAAATTTCTTTAATTAGTAATTAATTTGAAGTATAATTAATTAACTTAATTTAAAGTATTGATTGAAAATGTCTTATATTAATTGATTAAATTTAATTTATTGATATAAATTTAAATATTATTTTGGTGATATGAATTTTGATTATTTAATTTAATGAATTTTTTTATTACTATTATTTTAAGTAATATCATGTGAAGACAAAATCTAGTTGTTGGATCTACAAGTTAAATGTTATTTATGCAAATGCCCTGAACAAACTCAAGCTGCCAATCAGAAAATAGGAAAAAAATGGTAGTACCAACGAATGTGCCAAATTAAAATTTTCTTTACTGAAATGGTCTTCATGAGTTATCAACTTAACATTAAAAATGAGAGAAAAAATATTAATGCCATCTATACAGGGAATAACACATTATGACTATTTTTTTAAATGCCCATTTCATAAAGGTTTTTTCACATACATGTATAAGAGAAGAAAATGCATTGATTTCATTACGTTGCAACACGGATCAATGTAGGAAAAGAAAAAACTTAAAACTAAAACACAGCCAGTTATTTGGCAAAAATTTCACTCTGTGCTCTCATAAGCTAAAAATTCTTGAAACTCGGAGTTATGCATGTTGATGTGTGCCAGATTCACAATGATTGGGTAATAATTTAGCGTTTAATCATTGTATGAAAATTTAGCACACACTCATATAATTAAAAATGACAAATAGAAGAAACATAAATTTACCTTGAAAATTTCTGAGAAGGCAAAAAAATCACAAGGCCTAGCCCAATTGAAGTAATCTACTATATAACTGTGAGTACATATGCTCACTATTCTCCTAAGCAAAGAAGATGGAATTACAAAGTTAATGTACAACAGTATTTCAGGATTAATAGTCCTAACGGGCTGCGAAGATCATTGTCGATTATTATGGAGCAAGTAATCTGCCATGAATGTTGTAGACGGCGATTCTAGTGTCAGCTTGTCATAAAGGCCATAGTTGAAAGTAATGGTCGTAGTTGGTCATGTAGGTCATAAATGATTGCTTCAAGTGTCAACTGGCCATATAGGCCATAGTAGGGAGTTGTAATACCATATGTAGATCGCAGAGGCAGGAGTTGGGAGCAGTGTTAGTTGTGATACTGTTTATAGGCCTAAGTCAAGGTTAGGAGCTATGTGAATTGTGAGAATATTTATAGGTCGTAGAAGTTGAAGTTGGGAACTGCATAAGCTGAGATAACATATATAGGCCATGGAGGCCAGAGTTGGGGCTGCATGAGCTGAGATAGTGTCCATAGGTTGCAGAGATCAGAGTTTGAAACTGTGTAAGTTGAGATGACAACAATAGGCTGTCAAGGAAAGAGTTGGGAGGTGCATGATCTGAGATAATGCTCGTTGGTAATGGAGGTTAAAGTTGGGAGCTGCATGAGCTAAGATATCACCTGCAGGCCATGCAGGCAGGAGTTGGGAGCTACATGAGCTGAGCTAACAATCATAGGCCACGAAGGCTGGATTTAGGAACCACATGAGCTGAGATGACAAAAATGTCACAAAAGCTAAAGTTAGGAGCTGTTTGACCTGCAAGGAGAGAGCATCAAGAGGTAAAATAAATTCTCCATTTTTACTGTGTAATAGTTGTATGTAGTTGATGCAGGGTGCATCATTGCACTCTAATTGGGTACATTCTTACACTCTATGTACGATGCTTCATTGTACTGCATTCAGGGTACATATTTACATGTTCTTTGGGTTACATCGTTATGCGGTGTGCTGGAAGATGTATCACTCCATCATGTTCTTTACTTTTCAACAGTGTATGCTAGGATTCCATAATGCATGTTGTGTTCCATAAGGGATATCATATTAACGAGTAGGTGGCAACCGATGTTGGTCACAAGATTGACAAGCAGTCATCAACTATGTGTGATGACTTTAGGAGCAGAAGAGATTCACTAGACCTTTGGTGTAGAACGCAGGGGCTCAACTCCTTCTCCTCTATGCTCTAGTCTTCCTCAAATTTTAAGCCTATATCCCTTCTAAGGCTTTATTTATAGAGTCGATGAAAGGCTTGCATCACATAAGAAAAAAATATGGACCACCTCATCAGACACCGTAGAGAGGTTCCCTTGAACGGATGACATTTGATAGACATTTGATTTCCTTAATGATTTAGGATTTTAGTGGTCTTAAACTAGTTAGATTTTTCTTACCGAGATGCTCAATTTGATTATAAACCTATCAGATTTAAATTTCATTTAATATTTCACTTAAGCACCAGAAGCTATAAAAAATGACTTAGTGGCATGACGTTGGCTTGAATTCAGATCGGACCAATTTGTTTGTCTTTAAGTTTTTGGAAATTAAAGTTATGTAAAAATTTTAGTTGAAGTTTAAACATTTCTTTCTTACAAAATTACCTGTAGATTCATGTCATGCCTCGAGATCCATGCCAGAGAATGAGAATTTTTTGTAGTCATATCAATTGCCCCTTATTTTCAGTTGAGGTTGAATTCATTCTCTAAAAATATAGAATTCAAGTAAATAAAAGTCTGCAACCAAACTTAGCATATGTGTTCTGCATAAAGAAAATCATGAACCATTTGAAGCTCATGCCTTCTGACATTTATGCCTTTTTAAGCTTGTGCCTACTTATGCTTTTAAAGTTCTTCCATCTTTTGATGCTTTTGAACGGATATCATTTTAATTACTTGATTTCATGAAGTTTTTCTAGTGCAAAATGTATACAACACTAGCTTCTCATTGAGACATACTTCTTTGGCTCATCTTATAGTGGTATAGGTGAATATTATGTCTATCATTTTCCACAAGGGCTTTCTAGTAAGGAATGTATATATTATTAATTTTTCATTGAGATTTTCCTCTTGGGCTAATCTTTAAGGGGCATGGTACTTCTCGTTTACTTCTCGAGCTCATCTTCAAGTGGTACCTTACCTTCCAATCGAGTATTGCCATCTTGGCTCAAGTTCCATGAGTATGGGTGAAGATTTTCTCTATCCCTAAGAATGTTTGACAATTTCTAAGTTGAAAGCTAAAGTGTGTCTGCTTGATGATTGTAGTTTGTAATAGATAAATTCAATAGAAATCCACCAAGAATGTTTGACATATCATAGGCTATTAGTCAAAGTTTCTGCATGATCAACGTATCCTATGATGAAAGCGATCAAATTGAGTCTCCCTGGAATCGATTAAGTTTCCCTAGAACTAATTAAGTCTATTATGAGATGTCATAATTTTTTTTGCATTTCTTGAGACTAGGTGTAGATTAGATTGGATCATACTTTTTCTTGAAAATATGGTTGTAGCCAAACTTAAGAATGGTATTTGACAACTTATTAGTTACTACTTTAGAATTTGTTATTCCCCAACAGGAGTATTTTTTACACAAGCTTGTAAAATAGCTATTATATCAAAAATTGAAGAAACCAACTTCCTAATCCACCTAAAGAAGGTCGCCCTTATGGCGAGAAGGTGGTGATGAAGCACTTTTTGCTATGAAGATTTCCTCTTGTTCTAAAAACTATTCAATAAGAATTGATGCTGAGTGAGATGTAGTATGACTACGCTACCAAAATTATACTTAGGACATTAATATGAATAACCTTTTGAAACTATAGAGAAGTTTTCCCTCATTCCAAATGAAGTTTTTATAAACTTTTTATGTGAAGAAGATGTAGGAAGCCTAACCCACTCCAATCATTCCTAGTATATTAACTTGACTGACAATTTGAGATTGCAACAAAGGCTGCCCCCCTCTTCTAAGAATTCAATGTAATGTATAATTGGGAAGCAAAGTAGTTTTTTTGTGTCTCAAATTTAAATACTGTTGAATGTGACTTCACTCCCCTTAAACAACGCTAAAATGTTATGTGCTAGAAGATTTGCGATGGAATAACAAATTAATTTCTTAAAATTGCACAAAAATCTAACACCCATTCAAGTAATTAAAATGATGGGTACGAGCCACCTCAATGTTTATCTGAAAACATCTAGAAAAGAGAAAAAACCACTATACCTAGCCTAGTTGAAGTAATCCATAATATAATTATGAGTACATATGCTCACCCGTGGCGCTAGAGAAAGGGCTTAAACCTTTGAACTTGTGGTTAAATAATGCATTCCAAAAGTTTTACGATGGTGGAGTAATAATTTAACATCTTAGCATTGCACCAAAACTTTGCACACGCTCGTTAATTCAAGTGACACTCTAATTTCTATGTGAAAAAATCATAGGACATCTCCTAGTTGATGTAATCCACTATAGTTAGGGACGAGGGAACTACAAATTTGATGTCCAACTATATTTCAACAATAATAGTCATAATATGTCATGTAATTCATCTTCGACTACTATAGAGGCAGTAATCTATCGTGATTGTTGTTGACAGTGGTTGTAACCCCATCAAGTCTTAAAGGCTGTAGTTGAAAGTCATATAAGTTGCTGGTCATGTGGGTTGTAGATAATTGTTTCAAAAGTTTCAGTTGGCCACATAGGTTATAATAGGAAGATACAATAACATTCATAGTCTACAAAGAATTGAGATAGGAGTTATGTGAGCTATGATAATGTTCATTGGCTATAGAGACCAAAGTTCGAAACTATACAAGTTGAGATAACATTTGTAAGCTCTAAAAGTTGAATTTTGGTGTTTCATGAGCTGAAGAATGTTCGTATGACATATAGGCCAAATTTGGAAGCTATGTAAGCTGAGATAATGTTTGTATGCCATTGAGGATAGAGTTGGAAGGTACATGAGCTAAGATAACATGTGCAGACCATAGAGGCCAAGCTTGAGAACTGCATGAGCTGAGATAAAATTTATAGGCCATAAAGGTTGAGTTGAGAGCTACATAAGCTGAGATAACATTTGTAGGTTTTAGGGCCAAAGTTGGGAGCTGCATGAAGTGAGATAGTGTGTGTAACCCATAGAGGCTTAAATTGGGAGCTTTAGTTGAGATAATGTTTGTAGGTCATGGAGGCCAGAGTTGAGAGCTACATGAGTTGATATAGCTTCTGTTGGTCACAAAGGATGGGGTTGGGAGCTACATGAGTTCTAATAATATCTATAGGCTGCATAAGCCAGAGATGAGAGCCACATGAGTTAAGATAATGTGTGAATGCCACAAAGGTCGGAGTTGGGAGCTATGTGGGCTATGATAATATCTATAGGTTGCAGAGACCAGAGTTGGGAGCTACATGAGCTGAGATATTGCTCTTAGTCCACAGAGGCTGAAGTTGCAAGGTGCATTAACAAAGATAATATCCATATGTTATAGAGGCTAGACTTGTATTATGTATTGAATGATTTAATTCTTTATTGAGCATGAATATTAATTTTTATTTTAGAAATCAATACTTTTTAAATAATCCATTCATAATTTTGATCATGCATAACATTCAAAATTGAAGCACTTTTGTTTATAGAAGATGATATCATAGCAAGTGATACAGGGGAATTAGGAGGTCGCCGAGGAAGGCACTCGCTATCCCTATTTATTTACTAAACTATTTAATATCATATAATACACTGAAAACTTGGCCTCGTAAGCTAAAATATCTAATAATAATTTAATATTCAGAAGTGAATGTTTATTAACTCAGTTGATTAAAAGAACTTATTATTAAGACCATAAGATTAAATCTCTCCCGCATCGATCATATAAATGTTTCAGATTATGCGTGCAATAACCAATTCCTCATATGCTGATAAATAAACCATGAACTTCCATGCTGAAAACAATTACTATTTTACTCACTGATACAAAAGCAAAAAAGAAAAAACTGAAGCCATTGTCTTCTCCTTAACACAATCATCTAATAATCAGCCAAGGAACTCTTCTCATTGAGTACTGTCAGAGGAGACTCAGGTGGGGCATAACTGAGAAGTTAGGCATTATCGGCAACGGCATCTCCATTGGCTTGTTCAGAATTATGGGCTTCAGCTTAGAATGAGTAATTGTCTCATCAAATACCATTTCTGCTGACATCGAATCGAAGCAGCATGAGCTAAAGGTTAGACCCATCACCTCTGTTCTTTCCTCGGCTGTCAGAACTTATCAGTCTTCTGTATAATTAGTTCTCAACGACTAAGCCTATTTATAGATGACAAAAAAGACGACGATTTTTTTTGGTGAATTTCTTTTAAAGAGAAAATACAATAAAACTGTGGCATCTTCATAAATATACCACAAGATTCTTATATATGTATAAATATATTAAATATCTCACCAAATACATCCATTTTTTATACTATATATTTTTTTATATCATACATGAAATATTGTGGAATTTAATATAAAAAATTAAATAAATTCTAATCAAGTAGAAATTTGAATTTTTTATTTTTTTTAGCAAATTTATCTGCCAAATTTTACCCAAAAACTAAATTTATAATTTAAAAAAAATAACTTGATATTAATTTTGTATGAAATTTTGTTAGGGGTGTAAACGAACCGAACACGAACGAACAGAGCTTGTGTTCGTGTTCGGTTCGTTTGAAATTTAGTTTGTTTGAAATAAGCTCGTGTTTGAAATTGTTCGTGAGGTCACTGTTCGTGTTCGT
>NW_018165076.1:122020-122550 GCF_001263595.1 Phalaenopsis equestris
ATTTATTATATATTATAATTTATAAAATTTAATTTTTTAAAATATCATAAATTTTTTATATATAATTATTTTAATTTTTTTTCATATTTCGAACAATAAAGATTCGAACACGAACGAACGCATCACTGTTCGTGTTTGGTTAATTTAACTAACCAAACGAAAAAAATTTATTCACGTTCGTCTCGTTTACTTATCGAACAAATCGAACACGAACTCATTGACGAATCGAACACGAACTGTTCCCGAACAACGAGCTTTTTTGACAGCCCTAAATTTTATTGTCAATTGGTAATTGTTGTTAAATATATCAAAAGAGATAATCTGCATCAAAATTGAATGACATTTGGAGATATATTTACTTGTTACTCTAGAGTAAATGAATAAGTTAAACTTAAATTTAATAGAATAACTGCCCCTAAACTCTCATAGTTACAGACATTTCACCTAAACTATTAGCAAAACATAAATAATATGGCAATTACTGTCTTTTATCTTGTAGAAAGTGATATATATATATATATATATATGTA
>NW_018165076.1:122639-149318 GCF_001263595.1 Phalaenopsis equestris
TGTACATATATATATATATATATATATATATATATACTCTTCTCATGCATAAATTTATGACACCAAAACATGATAAATGTAGATATTAAATTTTAAGTGATAAATATGTTGATATATAAAAATAATTTGGTATTTATGTAAACATTTCAAAATACATATATTTGAAATAAATACCAAATAGCCATTTTATGGGGCAGGATTATGCGTTTGTTTTTTAATCAAGTAGATTTTTTATATTTTATATAGAAAAAAAAAAACCTTAAATAAATTTATCTAAAATTGACTTTTGATATCTATAATTTTATTGAATATTAATTTAATTTTTATACCTTTTAGATACATGGTTTGAGATCTCTCCATATGGCATCCATTTTTGATTATAAATATTTCAATATACCATACATTTATTTATAAATTTGTAACTGTGGAATTTAGCACAAAAAAAAATTAACTTTAAAAAAACTAAATCTACATTAATTTGATATTAATCTTTCTTTTATCAATTGGTAATGTTAGTCAATATATACAATAACAACGACAACGAAGCATTTATCCCACTAAGTGGGGTGGGCTACATGAATCTTTTTTATCCATTTTGTCTTATTAAGCGTCATATTTTCATTTAATTATAATAATTTAAGATCATTTTTTATACAATATTCCCAAGTATATTGTAGATATACTTCTAAATTCCTTAAAATAACTTGAATCTAAATCATCGACGCTCCTAACCAGATCATCAGATGGTCGACTTTTTAAAGTGACCAAGCCATTTAATATGATCCTCTATAATCTTGTTTGCCATTAGAGTTACACCAATCCATTGATGATGGATCTCATCTCAGTAACACTTAATTTAGTTTTTGCTCCTCTTTTAAAGGCCAACATTTTGTGTCATAAAAAATTTCATGTTGTACCACCAACTTATAAAATTTTCATTAAAACTAAGCGGTACTTTTTATCGCACAATAGGCCCGATGCATTACTCTACATTAAAAAACATCTTGAATTTTGTTAATAACATCACCATCTATATAATCACTACTTTGAACAATAGACTTGAGATATTTAAAACGTTCAAACCTTTTATGATTTAATCATCCATAGTTACAGCTTAGGTACAAATTCTACTACCATTAAAATTACATTCCAAATATTCAGCTTTAGATCTACTCAAATAAAGGTCTTTATGTTGACCATTTTCTTTGTCCAACCTTATTTTTGGGTTGTATTTAAACTGAATTTCACTTGAACATAATCTTAAACTAAAATCTAATTTAATAAAAATTGAAATTTAACTTAATAAAAATTGAAATTAACCAAAATAAACACAATATATAACCCATTTGAAACAAGCCATAAATAAAAAACTTGAAATTATCATTTTCTATCCCGAGAATATTGTGGCTCCCAAAACTTCGTTCTAGCGGTTGCATAACACTTATTGTCATATGCAAAGATCAAGCCTATGAGTTTGATGATCATTTAAAACAATTTTTTCTTATATGTAGAATCCTTCTGTTCAAATTCTTATGCATGCATAGTGATCCACTAGCCCAAACTTTTTTTTCTCCATAAGCCAATCTTATTATCAAAATTACATTTTGTTAGTAGTATACTCATCATAATTACATATGAGGAGCATGTAAATTAGTTTAGTGGTCACCAAATATTGTTTTCATACAATTGTGCACCTAAAGTTTCATGCTTTAAAAATGGTCCCACATAAAAAATTTTCAGCAACTCATTATTTATCAAAATGGACTTCAGCGTAGTATCGAGGTAAATTGAATGAACCTACCTACGCTCAAGTTCAGCCACTTTCGGAAGCCCATTGAACTGACGTTAATCAAGCGAGAAAATAATAATTTTGATAATAAAAAATAATTTGCAGATAAATTACCCAAAATGAGCACAAAATGGAATCAAACTTCAAAAAATTTTATCAAAATAAAATGATCCTTAATTTCATTCATTAAAACTAACAATAATCTTGAACTCAAAGTCCAACAATTTTCTTGCTCCTAAAATTTGGGCCCACTTCGACCTAAAATATCTTGAGATAGCAAGTGTGTTGGCCAAAACCACTTTTGTCATTCAATTCCACATTTTTTATATCAAATGAGCCTAAGTCAAATTTTTTGGTCATAACTATTATAACCGCTTAACCATTCGAATTGGCTATATCTTGGGCTTGTGACCTCCTTCTCAAAATGATTTAGACCATTGAATTGCTAATTTTAACCTCTTCAAAATGAACTATACTAGTGTTTTTACCCTAATCACTCTAACACAAACCACCCAAATTTATAATTCACACCTTTTTTTTAAATTCCCACTTAAAACCACTCCTTCCCATTTTCCCCCTCGTATCTATTCTCGAACCCAAAATTTTCATTCTCCCCTCATATCCCTCCTTATTGGCTGAAATTCAGACTCTCTTTTCCTCCTTTCCTCTCCAAAAAAAGATGTCTCCCCCCTCTCTTATCCTCATCTTCTCTAAAAAACCAAAATATCTCTCGACTCCCTCACTAATTCCTTTCATTTCAATACAGAAACTAAGACCCGTCTTTACAGAGGGATGGAAGGACACTTTATCAAAGGCAACTAAGGGTTCTTCAAGCAAAGGTATAACTACTGAACCCTTTTTCTTTCCTTTTCTTTAAGTGTTGAATGATATGGATAAGGAAAATGTGATAAATTTTAATTTTCCTCCTTTCCTTCCCATTTCATAACCACACTCTCCATTTCCTTCCCCTCTTCTTACCCAACATGAACTTGTTATCCATTTTTTTGCCCTCTTCTAACTGAAAACAAACTCCCTCTTTATTTTTTTCCCTATTCTTACCCAAATTGAGCTCCCTCTTAGTTTTTTTCGCCATTCTTCACCCAATATGAGCATGCTATCATTTTCTTCCCCATTCATCACCCAAACCTAGCCTAGACCCATTTGCTTCTTTGTTTTACATCCAAGCTGAGCCTAATCTCACTTCCTTACATATTTTTCATCCAAACCAAGCCCAATATAATTTCCTCCTCATTCTTTACCCAAATAGAACCCCCTCGCCACTTCACTGTCCATTCTTCACCTAAACCATGCCCATCTCTCCTTACCTTCCCTTTTACCCCACTCCAACCTACCCAAGAACTCCACATAAACAAACACTAACCCTACAACATTATCTTGTCCTCAAGGCCAAAAAAATCACCTCTTATTTTCCCATGAAACCCAAAAAACTAAAAAAAAGAAAGAGAGATGGAAATGTAAAAAAAAATGTGTTATGTGTGCATGACATATAAATGTGATGTGTATGCATGTGGGTGTACTTGTGTGCCGATATGTCATTTTTTACCATGTAAATGCACCATGTGTTTATATCTTGCAAAAGTCATTGCATTAAGTCCTTATCCTGCAAGTTGGGTAATTTTCATTGTTAAGTTCTTATCATGCAAGTTGTGCATTTTCATGTTGGCCGACTCATTGTCACGTGTTAAGTCCATATCACTCAAGCTGGATATTTTTCATGCAATTTGGGTATTTTCATGTGTTAAGTCCTTATCATGCAAGTTGGGTATTTTTCATGTAAGTTGGATGACTTTAACTTTTACATGTAAATGCAATTTGGATGTTCATGCTCATATTAGTTATAACTTTGGGGTCATATAAGAAATGGGGATAATTCTTATATGTTGGAGAAAGTATAATTTGATAGACTAAGAAGAGAAATATCTAATAAAGCTTTATAATACAATGGCGTGAGCTCCTCCAAGGCAGAGGCCACATGCAGGCGATTCTTGGTTTCTTTGAGTGGAGGTGTTTTCTGGTGGGAGAAGACAGGAAGTTAATGCTTGGTGGTGGGGATGGATAGGCCATATCTTGCAGAGGTTGTTCATCATAGCATGTTGATCTCATTTTTGGTTGAGGTCTAGTTTGTTCTCTTTTAGTAGCCTAGGGTCTAGCTATAAAATTTTCCTAATTGACTATTTCTAGAGGACTAGAAAATGAATCCTCACCAACAGAAATTCTAAACCCTTCTTTGCTCAACTTGAAGCTTTGCTCAACTTGAAGCAACTTGAAGCTCCACATGTTGGTCCTAAACTCTAGCACTTAGTAGGTAGGATCAGTATGGAGGAGCTCAAGGGAGTCCCCAATAGGATGGTCAGACCTTAGGACTAACCCTGGGTGATTTTATTCTAGTGAGGCTAACTTGCACACACTACACTCTCTCACACACCCTGAACCCTAGGACTCCTTAGTTTGGTCTCCTGACTCCTTTTGGGAGGCTCATATGGATGACCCTATACCCCTAGTCTTTAGCTAAGAGGGCTGGAACCAGCATATTGAGTATCTAAAATGAGTTCTCACATGGTTTCTATTGGTTTGTTATGGCTTCATGGCTTGTTGGCCTATTTTGGCCCAAAATCACCAAATTACCAAAATACCCCTACAACCATAATGTTTCCCAAAAATCCCAAAATTATCCAAAATACCCTAATTTGTCCAAATATTATCTCAAACCCCTCATCACTACTTAAATTGACCAAAATTCACCAAAATTACCAAATTTCCAAAATATCCCCTAAAATTGCCAAAATTACCAAAATGCCCCCCATGACCTAAAAATTCCCAAAAATTCCAAAATAATCTCAATTATTCCCAATTTCAATTTTTGATCATCAATATGACCATATTTGACCAATTTTATCCAATCTAAACAAAAGCCCCAATTTACCCTTAAAGGCCCAATGTCCCCAAATTAACCCCAATCTTGGCCCAATTGACCCCAATTTTGCCCAATTTCAATTCCAAATAAAACTTCAATGTCCTCACTCCTGATCTAAATAAAATCCAAGCCCAATTTGATCCAATAGCAAGCTCAATTTCATTCAAATCCAAAAATGCCCAATTTTGACCATATGCCTAAATCCACCAAATTGGAATTGGCCCACCAATTTCAATTTAATTCAAAATCACTTGAAACTTTGCCAAATCCCTCATGACATATTCCTACACCAAACTCAACATTAAATTAGCCCAAATTCAATTTCAATTTCGAAGGCCCAAGCCCACTACACTTAATTCCAAAAGCCTAAGTCCAAAGCCCACATGATAATTTTATTTCTCCTCATCATTCATTCGATTAAAATCGTTCATAAAGTCCTAAATCCAATCCAAATCAAGCCTCATGCCAAAATCCACCAAAATATTTCAAAATTCCAAAAATCCCTCTCCATGAAAGTTGATCAAACCAAGGCCAGGTCATGGAGCCACTTCTAAGCCATAGGAAAGAGGCTAAAACACTTTTAAATATCCTTATATTCCTTTTATACCCTCCCATGAATCACTCTAACCCATGTTTAGCCAAATCCCTTTGGATAGAGACCTCACCATGATGATTAAGCTAAGCCACCTGATTCTCCACAGCACCCAAACCAGCCTTGAGGAGTGAACTCAGCCCCAAACCATGATTTGACCCAAATTAACCCAAAATGGTCATTTTCCAATACTATTTCAATCCCATACCTTTACACATGGCCAACCCCAATTGAATTCACCAAGACCAAGCCCTAACCTCCCTGGACTGGTAATGACCCCTCCCTGGCTGGTCGGCCGGCCGGCCACCTTGGTGGCCGGAAAACCCAATTTCAAAAGCACCACCTAGGCCAAAACTCAAAATTAAACCCATCCAAGCTGTCTCATCCCAATTGCATTTTTGTACCTTGTTGGCATCCACATAAGCAACTTAGGACACCCACAAATTGCCCTTGGTGGCCTCTCCAAGCCCATCTATTTAAACTCCCCCTCCATGGCCAAAGGGAGAGAGCTTGAAATTCCTTGGGGAGGCTCTGCCAAATTGCTTCCAAAGCTTTTTTGAGACCTCTTAAGCTTAACCCAACCATCCTTAGCCACCCAAATCCACTGCTCAAGCTCAATTTTTTAGCCTAATTTCTAGGCCAAAATAGGACACTCCTCAAATCTCCATCAAATTCAAATTAATTGCACCCACACCATCCTCACAGCAAGAAGCAAGAAAAGAAGATCCCCCACAAAAGCCCCATCATCAGAGCACCCTAAAGTGGACTTTGATCAACCCCCTAATTTGGCCTTAGTCGAAATCATATATAGGCGATTCACCACGACTTGAGGCTCCATACCTAGGCTGAAGCTTCCACAAGCATCCAATCAAGGCTTCCCCTCTTGGACCAAGGTATTGAAAGTAAACCTTAACCTGAGCTTCATTTGATTCTCCATGTGCATAGAGTTGATTTAAGTGTTGATCAACCGTATAGATATATTTTCCTAGTTAAGATGAGCAATTTAAAAAAAACTGCACTTGATTTGGTTAAGAATCGAGGGAGATATTAGCTTTTGAAAATGGACAGTTCTCGGGTTGGCTTCGTTGGGGACGATGACCACGCGCCGTCTGATCTTCAGTGCATCGCTTGGACGATTCTGATTGCACCGAATGGAGCCGCAATTTGAAAAGAGTGGGCTGGCTCAGCAGGCGGCACCCAATCCTGGGGCGACACACGTCTCCTCAACGCGTACGAGGATGACGCGGATAAGTAGTAAATTAGGAGCTTTTTTTATTTATTTAATTCTTAGAACTTCAAAAATTCATAACTTTATGTAGAAAAATTATAAAAATAAAATAAAAATACCTTATTGCTCAGTGAAGAGAGTATAACAATGTGAAAATATTTTCATGTTTATTTGATGCATGTATTATTTTAAATTAATTAAATAGTGTTGTTCTTGTCTTGATTCTCCATTTGCATAGACATTTTACCATGACTTGATATTTAGGGCTTTGATTCTACATGTTATTAGGATTCTTTTCATGATTTTTTCAAGGTCATAGGAGATCCCTAAGCATAAATATCTAATTTTTAAGTTAATGGTCACTGTTTTGGTTTAGAAATTATAATAATTAAAATAATCATAAAAAAAAATAAAAAACTTTTTTGGGTAGGTTTATTGTGGTCGGAGAACCCTAGGAAAAATATAAAATTGATTTAACTCATTCAAAATAATCCTAATTATCGCCAACCCTAAAATATGAAATAAAATTAACTTGGTGTAATTAGGAATGTAAATGACATAAAAAACTATTCCACAATGTAATTAATATTAGGGGAGCTCCACATTAAAAATTTCAAGTCAATTGGAGTTAATTTGGTCACTTAAATATATTAATCAAGTGAAATGTCATTTTTGGCATTAAAATAATTATAATAAAAATATAATTCAAAAAATTCCCAAAGTTAGTTTTTGGAGCTCCTTATAACCAGAGGAGCCTAAAAAATTGAAATTTAAATAAAAATAAATACTTCATTTTTGAGTTAACCATGTTCATATGTTCTCCTTGTCAAGACAAGTCCATAGAAATAAACCACACTTAATTTGGTTATGAATCAAGAGAGATATTAAGGTTTTAAGTTGGATGGCTCGCGAGTTCAGTCCAATGGGGACGATGATAGAGGACCGTCCGATTGAGCATGTATTGAATGGAGGTTTCTGATTGCGCCGGACGGATTAATGGTTCGAAAAAATAACTCCAATAATAAAAATATAAATCACAAAGATATGAAATTTATTTCTTTGAGTTTCCTAGACTCAAAGAAAAATACTATATGTTATTTTATATTTAATAAAAATATAAAACCTAATTTTCCATCTAAATGTTATTTTATATTTAATAAATACTCAAAACAAACAAATAATTTTAATAATTAAATTAAACCACTAAAAATTATGAAAATTGGTCCAAATGGTCCTCTGACCTAGATGAACCTTCAATATTTTTCTTAAGGTCATATTTTTTATTTTGGTTGGTTTATTAAATTTTCATTGAAAATCCATATTTTGCATTAAAAATAATTATAAAAATTAAATAAGCATTAAAAATAATTATAATAAAAATTAAATAAACTTGTAAAAATCACATTTTCTCCTCTTATGTTTTAATTAATCCATGAGTGAGGTAAAAAAAATATTCAAGTCATTTGAGTCTAATTTAATGAATTATAGGGTGTTAAGGCCTTAGGGGCAAAAGTGTAATTTTGGAATTTAGAGCTCAATTAATATTTAGGCTAATCAAAAGGGCTAAATGGGCAACAAGTGATCTTAAAATAGCATGTATTGATAATTGAAACATAAAAGGGATAAGTAGTAGAAACCAACTTCACTTTGAATCTCATAAAGGATAAATTTACAATTTTTCAAATTAATGAAATTTGGAAAAATAATTAAATAAAAAGATATTGAGGTGAGGGGTTTAATTTTAAGATTATAACTCACTGATTTTAACCCTCAACTAATGGTTTTTGAGATAATTTATAATTCATGATAAGGATTAAGGATATAAATATTAAAAATCCTTCTTTTTTAATCATAAACCTATCCATTAAATCTTAAGGGCTTAGTAGTCAACTAGGTTTAATCAAAATTTTGTTTAAAGAGGTTTAGAGAATCAACCATGATTAATTTAAAACTTTCAAAAACACTGCAAGCCCATTCTTTAAAAATCAAATTAACTAAATTTCTTAATTAAATCAAGTTGCCCCCATAAGGTCTTTACCTATATAACTCATAAATGAGATATCAAGTGATGATTACCCCATTTAAGAGATAATCAAAACATCATGATTCACTGGATGAACTATATAGTAAACATAATAAGACCAAAACGGACTCAAGATAATTCTAAGGACTATGAAATGTCTAAGGTATTACCCGAAACTTCTTCATAATCTTTTGGAAATCTTGTAGGACATCTGGACTTATTATGATTTGCTTAATGAAATCATCCTCAAAATTTAAACCCATTAAGTTATGACATAGGATCTAGTAGACACATCATAAATTTGTATTTTCTACTTTCCTTATAAGCATACTTTTATTCCTGCAAAATTATATATAGATATATGTGCTTTGCAAGTACTGACTTTTAAGGTGGAGGAACGAGAAGACTCGTTAGGTACACTTTTACAGTTTATAGTGTTTTCTTTTCTCGTACATTCTACATTGTACTTTTATGCTTACAAACTTGCACGTAATCAATGATGTCACCCTGCATGAAAACCAAAACTGCTAGGATAGCCAAAAAATTGAAACCAAAACCAAATTAAAATTGACAAAGATAAAATTCACTGCCACAACATTCAAAATATAAGACAACTCAAAATTTAATCACAAACATCACAAACAAAAATTGTAACTAAATTAAGACGTCTCTATCGGATGATCGGGAATCCCTCAGAGGAGGTAACCTATGGTTGCTAACGAGACTTCCCATGGTCTAGATGAAAGTATGGAACTCATTAAGTTAAGTTTAGTAAATTCATTTGAACTAAGTGAATCTAATATAAAATAGTGGTACCAGAATGAGGAAACTGTAGGATTCTAACTAGTGTCGCTCTAATCAACTTTAACATGCCCCATAACATTTAAAGAACTACCTCCGTAGGGACATCTGATTTGACATCATAACTTGACACACTAGAAAACTTAAACTCGTCACGACAAGAAGCTTGGAGCTAGCACTATGGGCATCATGATCATCTTTAATAGCAAGAGGAACTACAACAACATATCTTTCTTTAGAATTGAACAACAAAGCCATAAGACTTTGAGGTTGTTTGCTTATGCAACGTAAATCCTCACCTTATCTTTAGGCCTTTGTACAGCTCTGCCATATAATATAAGCCCTAAATCGTATTAGGATTTTGAGGTTGTCATCTGTCATGACCTAAACCCTCACATCTTCCAGGCTAGTTGTGTGGTTCTCTCACACAAATATGAGCCTTAATAAAATCGGCAGGATGAAACACCTAAATATTTCTCCTCAAAATTGAAGTCAAACCAAAGGATAGCTTGGGAAGTCACCAAGGTTCTCCTCTAGATCTATGAAATCCCCTAGTTCTTCCTCCTTTGGACTCTATAACAAAATATTCCAGATTTGAGTCATTCTCCTTTCACCCCTTTTTATCCAATTTCGTTGAAAAGTCTTATTCTGTTGAACTCCTTATGCCCTTATAGAAAGCTCATCTGAACTCAGCTTAATATAAACCCTATTTAATTCTTCATATTAAATAGGGGAATTTTTCGGCAAATAAAATGGTTTTGCAGACCAAACGGATGGCATACATTTCTTATTAATCATTTAGATGTAAGCCCTCATTTATTGTGTTTATCTTTCGAGATAGATACAGAGATTGAGGTACAGTGATCTTTCATTTAAACTATAAAAAATATGGGGTCAGTTTGATTTCATATTTGAAACTATATATATATATATTAAAATGTCCTTTCGAAGCGGGCAGCAGGATTTTGATCCCGGTGATCGACAGCTTTCAACGGGCAACTCCTTAACCAAAATAGTGCCAACATAGCAATAATGGAGTTATTGGTGCAATTATTGACTCCAAAAATTTTGTATTTCTACAAGAATATAATGTTGCAATAAATAATGTTGGAGACCAAGCTTTTGTAAGGAGACAAGGCAAAAAAATGATAAGCCCATTATCTTTCTCTCTGAGACAGACACTACTTCTTTGGCTAACCCTCACAAATTTGCACTGGTGAGGAAATTTCTATCTGTACATCTAAAGATGGAAATTATTAAGAAGTTTTTTGATGGGTTGAAGCTACTGAGAGAGTGGAAAGTTGGTTTATTGGATGGTAGACATATTGGAAAGTGAGTTTATTAGATTATCCTTGGTTTTTTGTAAAAAAGTATCTCAAGAGTTACTTGAGGACAAGTATTATTTAAGTTTGGGAGAATCAACATGCCTAAAAATGTGCTACTTTTATTTATACATATTATGCCCATTTTTAATGATATTTCACTTTAATGGAAGTTATTTTGCTTGTTTTTATTACAGGTATAAAAAATAGAGATTTGTAGAAAAAGGAGCAAAAATGGAGCCAAATAGGGTCAAATGGAGTAAAGGAGCACAAAGTGAACTGGTGACTAGGCGTCAGACCTAGTATGTGGAAGCAAAGAGCTCGGCGCCATGGCGTCTGGATCTAATGCCTAGGCGTCATACAGTTATATTGGGTTTCTAGAAGGTTGTTGCCTATGTGTCAGAATCAGTTTTGATTATTCTCCATTGAATTTGAATAAATTTTGAAGGGTCATATGAAGTGACTCTTAGGGATTTCGAAAGTTATCATAAATAGAGTCAAGAGAAGCCAAGGAGGGGAGTTTTTAAGGAGAGCACATTTTAGTCTTGGAGGAGAGAATCTTTGGGTGGCGGTGTGTGTGTGTCTCTTTTGGAGTGAAATTGTAAAAAGAGTTAGGAGAATACTTCAAAGGAACTTCAGAATATTTACTTGGGGAGAAGTTTAAGATAATTACTTTGTATTTTTGTTTGATTTCTATTTTATTGTGTAAACTTAAATTTCAATATAAATCATATTTTATTGTATTAACCCTATGAAGTCTGAGTAGTTTCTTTATCTTTTTCCTTACATTAAGAAATAATCATGCAGAGGATTATAATTTTTTAAGATTTCTCTTATTCCATACTTGTGATATTCATTACTTCGTACTTAATTTACATATTCAATATGACCAATTTGTATGTTAAAACTTATTGTGAAGCCATAATGACCCGGTAGGGCTATGTATTCCTAAATTAGTGAGAATTACATTAATCTAGTTAGTGATAAGGTAGCCCATAGGTTAGTGCAAATAGATAAGGAGAAAAGTTTTGATGGGTGTAAATTGGTGATTGTAGGGTAAGAGGCTAGAACATTAACAAATTTGATCTAGAGTTTGGAAATCAAGGATAGATTAGTCCTAAATAGAGAGCACAGTGGGTAATTTAGCAGTGACATGCTAGAACCTATCTAACATAACCAAGGATTTGAGGACTTAACTCTAGGTTAGCCAATGTTCTTCATGCACTCAGATGAGGGTAAAAAATATGTATGCTCCTTATTGTCACAATGCTACATTTAAACTTTTAACATTTGATTCCTACACTGATTATGATCTCATTGCAAGGGAAAAGACTTTCATATAATTTGAACTCTTCTATGTGAAGTTAGATTAGAAACACTTAACATTTTCTTTAAGATTTAAAACTGAATTAGCAGGAATTAGTTACTTCTTTTTACACATAAACTTGCAAATTTATTTCCTAAATAATTGTCTGTAGTTTAAGTAAAGTCTTACTAGGTCATAGAAAGACTTTTCACCTTCCCTGTGTGATCAATAATGGGGTTTTAAAAGAAAACCCTATATTACTTGAATGATATGTGCACTTGCGTTTCAATCGTACTGAAGCTTTGAAATAAATAACTAGAAAATTTAATACCTACTTCACTAAGAGCAACCGCTATAAAAATATAAAATTATATTATCAGCACGGATAGGGGATCAAGTTTTTGGTGTCTTGGTCACGGAATGAAATAAAAGAACATATACACAAAACAAGTACATTAAACAAAAAGAGCAGTTCACAAAACTATCTGGTTCACAACTATTACTCAATAATATGTACTAAAATGAAGGAGAATATCTCTATGTTAGCCTTCAAATTTTTTTGGAACTCTTGAGCTCTATATTAGGTGTCTAAGAAATTTCTTATGTTTCATTAGATTGAGCACTTTTCCTTTCTTCACCTTCTTGATCACTAGTGTCTTGTATCTCAATATTTTTATTGGGGCCTTCAAAAGTAACAAATAGACAATCATGTGTTCTATTTATTTCCTTATATATCTCCATTTCATTGAATGTTATATCCCTGGTCCTATAAATTTTTTTTTTCTCGTAAGTCTTAAAATTTGTAACCACATTCATTTAGCCATATTCATTGAATGTTACATTTCCTTTCTTAAACGATTTTGAATCAAGCTTACTTATGGATCTTGCATGAACATAACCATACGATAAAAAACTAAAATTTAAGTGAGATAGATTTACCTCTTTACCACTCTAATCTTTTTTAGGTATGCCTTCATTCAAAACGATACTGTTGGACCATGATTTAAGAATGCAACCTTCATTCAAAACGATACTGTTGGACCATGATTTATCATATAAACTATAGTTTTCCTTGTTTCTACCCAAATTTGTTTTAGCAAGCCTGCATGCAACTATTACTTTAAATAAAGCAATAATATTAATACAAATAATTCAAAATAAAAAAAATTATGATTCAAAACCAATTAATTTAATTCAAATCATATGCTGAAATTAAGTTTATCAATTTATTAAAATTTCTTGAAATAGTAATTAATGTGAAGTAATTATTTAATTATAATTAATCAATTATTTCAAAGTATTGATTGAAAATATCTTACAATAATTGATTAATTTTAATTTGTTGATATAAGTTTAAACAATATTTGGTGATATAAATTTTGATTATTTAATTTAACGAATTGTTTTGTTACTATTATTTTAAGTCATATCATATGAAGATAAAGTCTAGTTGTTGGGTGTATTAGTATTTATAAATTAGATGTAATTTAAGAATGCAGACGCAAAAGACAATTATTAAGAAGTACTTTTCCTTTTTTTTTTTTTTCCTTTTTTTGAGGTCTGTGAATTTTAAGCAGGGAATCTTTCTGGGTGGGAAGAAATATCTAACTATGATACTACCATTTCATTCGTATTTTATTTTAAAAATTGTCTTAATGAGTTATCAACTTAACATTAATCATGAGAGAAACAATCTTAATGGAATCTATACTGAGAACAACTCAATGTGATTATCTTTTCACATACATGTATAAGAGAAGAAAATGCATTTGTTTCACTTGGCATTGCAACACCGCTCAAAGTAGGAAAAATAAATAAACAAACGAACGAACTAAAACTTTGTCAATTATTTCGCAAAAATTTCACTATGTGTTATTATTAGGTAAGAGTTCTTGAAGCTTGGAGATATGCATGTTGATGCATGCTAGATTCAGAATGACAGAGTAATAATTTAACATTTTAGCATTGTATGAAATTTAGCACAAACTCATATAATTAAAGTGACAAGTAGAAGACACATCAATTTTACCGTGGAAATTTCTGAGAAGGCAAAAAAATCACGAGGCCTAGCTCAGTTGAAGTAATTCACTATATAATTGTGAGTGCATATGATCACTATTTTCCTGAGTAAAGAGAATGTAATTACAAAGTTAATGTACAACAATATTTCAGGATTAATAGTCCCAATGGGCCGCGAAGACCATTTTCAATTTATATGGAGCAAGTAACCACTATGAATCTTGTAGAAGACAGTTTTTTTGTCAGCTTAATGTAAAGGTCATAATTGGAAGTCATGGTTGTAGTTAGTCATGTGGGTCATAAATGATTGCTTCAAGAGTGACAGTTGGCCACATAGGGCATAGTAGGGAGCTGCAACACCATCTTTAGATTGTAGAGGCTGGAATTAGGACTAGAGTTTGGGAGTTGTGTGAATTGTGATAATAACGCTCCTTGCTAGTGGAGGTTAGAGTTGGGAGCTGCATAAGCTAAGATTAAACATGTAGGTCTTGCAGGCAGGATTTGAGAGCTACATGAGTTGAGCTAACAATCATAGGTTTCAGAGTTTGGAGTTAGGAACCGCAAAAGCTCAAGTAACCAAAATATGTCACAAAAGCTAGAGTTAGGAGCTGTTTGATCTGCATTGAGAGAGCTTCAAGAGTTAAAATATATTTTCCATTTTTAAAGTATAACAACTTCGGGGCTTCATTGCACCACATTCAGGGTACATATTTACATTGTCTTTGGTTTACATCATTACACAATGTTTTGGATGACATATCGCTTCATGGTGTGCTTCACATTTCAGCAATGCAAGTTATGATTCCAAAATACATGTTGTGTTCCATAAGAGATATCATAGTAACAAATAGTGACAACCGATGGAGTTCGATAGTGGTTAGCAAGAAGTGATCAATGATGGTCGATGACTATAGGAACATAAGACATTCACTAAACCTTTGGTGCAGAACATAGAGGTTCAACTCCTTCTCCTCTATTCTCTAGTATTCCTCGAACATAAGACATTCACTAAACCTTTGGTGCAGAACAACTCCTTCTCCTCTATTCTCTAGTATTCCTCAAATTCAAGGTCTATGTCCTTTCTCAAAAAGGGGGTATGGCTTTCTTTACAGAGTATGTGAAAGGCCTCCTAGCACGTAAGAAAGGAATATGGGCTACCTCATTAAACAACGCAAATACGTTCACTTGAATGGATGGTATTTGATGCATATTTGAATGCCTTAAAGATATTTGATTTGTGTGATCTTAGACTAGTTACATTCTTCTTGCTGAGATACTCAATTTGTCTATAAGCTTATAAGATTTAAAATTCATTTAATATTTCACTTAAGCACCAGAAGCTTTCAAAAATGACTTAATGACTTGACCTCAGCTTGATTTCAGATCGAACCAATTTATTTTACTATAAGTTTGCCAAAATTAGAGTTATGTATAAATTTTAGTTGAAGTTTAAACATTTGAATTCATGTTATGCCTCGAGATCCATGCTCGATGATGCAATTTTTTTGTGGTCATATCAATTGCAGCCAATTTTTAGATGAGGTTGAATTCATTGTCTAAAAATATAGAAATCAAATATATAAAAGTCTGCAATAAAACTTAGCATATGTGTTCTTCATAAACAAAAATCATAAACCATCTGAAGCTCGTGCATTCTGAGGTTTATGTCTTTTTGAGGCTTGTGCCTAGTTAGGGTCTTAAAATACTTACATCTTTTGAGGCTTTTGAGTGGATACCATTTTAGTTGTTTGATTTTATGCAGCTTTTCAAGTTAAAAATGTATACTCCACTAGCTTCTCATTGAGACATACCTCTTTGGCGCATCTTACAGTGGTATAGGTCGATACTATGTCTGTCATTTTTTGTAAGGGCTTTTTAGTAAGGAATGTATACACCTTGCGCTAATCTTTTAAGGGGTGTGGTAGCTTTCCATTTACCTCCTGAGCTCATCTTCTAGGGGTACCTTACCTTCCCATTAAGTCTTGTCGTCTAGGATTGAGTTCCAGGGTAATGTGTGGAGATCTTTTCCGCCCCAAAGAATGTTCTACCCTTTCTTAGTTGTAATTTAAAGTGTTTATGCGTGTTATGCTTCATGACTGTAGCTTGTAATGGAAGAATTCAATAGGAATCCACCAAGAATGTTTTTACATATCATAGATTGTTAGTCAAAGTTTTTGCTTGACGATCATATCTTATGATGATGAAAGAAATCATATTGAGTCCCCTAGAACCGATTTAGTCCACCTAGAATCGATTAAGTCTATAATGAGATTTTAGAAAATTATTTGCATTTCTTAAGATTAGGTGTAGGTTAGAATGGACCATATTTTTCTTAAAATTATGTTTGTAGCCAAACTCAAGATTGGTGTTTGACATCTTATTAGTAACTACTTTAGAATTTGTTGTCCCCTAACAGAAATGTTTTTACATGAGTTGTAAAATCTCTATTATATCAAATTTTGAAGAGAACAGCTTCCTATTCTAACTAAAGAAGAACTCCCTTATGGTGAGGGGGTGGTGATGAAGCACTTTTGCTATGAAGATTTCCCCTTATTCTAGAAACAATTCTTGAAGATTGATGTCCGAGTGAGATATAGTATGACTACCCTACAACAATTATACCTAACACATTATTACGAATGACTTTTTAAGAATATAAAGAAGTTTTCCCCCATTCCAAATGAAGTTTTTTTAGACTTTTTGTATGAATAAGATGTTAGAAGCCTAACCCACTCCAATCATGCCCAGTATTTTAACGTGAATGACTGTTTGAGATTGAAGCAAAGGCTACTTCCCTCTTCTAGGAATTCAAAGAGTATATGTTCATGAAATGCAAAGGAGGATTCTTTGCTTGTAGTATGATGTGTATAATTGGGAAGCAATGTAGTTTTTTTGTGTATCAGATTTGAAGATTGTGTTGAATGTGACTTCATTCCTAGTAAAAAGACGTAAAATGTTATACACTAGAAGATTTACAGTGGAATAACTAATTAATTTCTTAGCATTACACAAAAATCTAAAACTTGATCCCATAAATATAATTCTGTAAAATTTATAAAGTTGACTTCGCTTTACAACGATGCTAAAAAATTGATGTGGTATTTTATGAATAATAACGTTAAGGACTTAATAATGGGATTCTACACAAGTATACGTATCGTTATCAAGTAATATAAGAATTTCTATTTAAGTCTCAAATATCGATCCCACGATGAAGGTTTAAATTTGAAATGATAAATTAACTAGGAAATTCACATAAATCAAATGAAATTACTGTTACTAATTTCAAATGTGTAAGCTACTATCAAAACTAAAATATTAACTACTAACAAAATTTAAATGTAAAGTTTAAAACAGTAAGTACTAAACTATGTTTAAGTGATGAAGTTTTATAATATGAAAAGCATATTTCTCACTACAATGAGCTTTTTGGTAAAATGAGACGAAATAATTGATTTAGTGTTATAGAAAATCTCACTAATCTTAGGAGCAATTTTAGGTTTATTCTCTAAATAATTTCTCACTACAATAATATTTCTCGCTAACAAAATTTAAATGTATTGTGCCAAATAGGAGCAATTTTAATTCTCTACCCTGATTTAGTGTTATAGAAAATCATTGGCTAATCTTAGGTTTATTCTCTAAATTTGTGGCTTAGGCTGGGAGGAAACTAGCTCTCACTCCAGAGCTGAAGGCTAACTCTCGCTTTAGTTCTTAAACACTAAGATCGAATTGGGGATTTTAGTCTGTCACCCTAAAAATCTCCATTTCTACACGCAACAATGTATATTTTCCTATTTGTTTGCACATAATTCCATGAACAAAATACTCTTTCATGGACTTAAATGTGATTCCCACTCTGTTGTAGAACTCATACTATATTTCCTGGATCATATATTTCACAACATATTTTAACAATTCAATTGGTAAGATCAAAAAGAAAAAGTAAATTAAGAAAATTAAGAACGGAGTTGAAAAATCATCATAATTTATTTTATATTTTAACATTGGCACATCCAAATTATCTCTTCATTTCACCATATCTCAGAGTAGGGAGAAAGATAAAGGAAATTAATCAGAATTCATGAGAAAGATACAACAAATACAAATTTCATATATAAAAAAAAGTTCAAAAAATAATAATAAACAAACAACACTTATCTGAAACTCTTTCTCAAAACAAATCCCTTGTAGCCTCTCTTAGAAAATGTAGGAAGAAGAAATCTCTCACTTCTCTCCCTCTCCAACACTCTTAGAGAAGAATTCACACTTAAACTCACCACAAAAACTCAAAACTATAATGAAAATAACTGACTAATGGTGTGGAATGGCATGAAAATCGGTTGAAGAGTGCGAAGTGGCGCAAATGAAGGTAGAAGGGGCAAAAAGAGAGCGAAGAAGCGTGACGAGGAGGAAGAGGAGAAGCGTGACGAGGAGGAAGAGGGGACCTTTTCTGATAAATTTTGGCTCAAAATAGAGCCTAAGGTCGGTTTTCCAATAGGTTCATCCAAAAACTCTTCAAAAAGCCTCCAAATTTGTCGAATCTTCTTCGAAATCTCGTGGAAAAGGGGCCCGCCCCGACACTAATGTCGTCGGCGCCCATTCTGGAACTGTCGGCGCCAGTGGCCAATTAATTAAATCTGTGTTCTCTATCAAACGGTGCCTTCGGAACCTAGCGTGGCTCTGTTGGCACTGAATAAGAGAGTTGATTCATCCTTCGTTCTTTTCGATGTTTTGGGTGACTCCAAATTCCATCCTTTTTGCTTCATTTTTGTTCTAAGTCCTAAAAAACAACAAATTGTAAGAAAACATAAAAATACCTTCCATTAATTAAAGTGAAATATCACCAAAAATGAGTATAAAATATGGGTCTAAAAATGCATATATTTTTGGTGTATCAAAATCCCCCAAACCTAAATGTTATGTGTCCTCAAGTAACTCCTTTATTACATAAAAATATGACTCATGGTAAAGATTTTAACTTCTAGATTTGCATATTTTTGTCCACTAATTCAATAGCATAACTTAAGGAAAATAAAAATAACTCCAGTTAATGCTAAATGTATAAAAATATCTAGCAGTCAAGTCTAAGATGTTTTATTCTCTATTCCTTTCAAGGAAAATTGCAAATTATTCATATTAAAGTCACTTGGAATATTCATATGAAAAATTACTTCATGAAACTTTACTAGTAAATATGCTAATATTGAAATATAAGTTTAAAAAATATAGTCAAACCTTCTTCTTTAAGTTAATTTAAGTGAAGCCAATTTTTAATTAAGCTTCTCCTCACATCTTTTTCTTTTCTTTCTTTTTCTTTTCTTTTTCAAGATCATTTTCAATCCTTTTTCTTTACTTTTCTTTTCTTTTTTAGGATCATTTTCAATCCTCATTATTTTATTTTCTTTTCTTTTTCATATGTAAGGATTATTATATTTAGATAGTCTTTAATGATTTTGAACTTCACTATCTTCTTATTAAAGTTAAAAACTTTTCACATTCCTTCACTTAATAAATTTATATTAGCTTTAAAGTTTTTTCATAAAGTTTTATTCTTTTCTTCTTACATGAATCTCTAAGATTTTTAATACTTCAAAAATACAAATTCCTTTACTTACAATAGAAAAATATAGTCTTATTCTCTCATACCAAATATCTTAATCTCTAAAATTAACCTTTATTAATGAAAACTTTTACTTAAGTTTACTATATATTTAGAAACATAAATATAGTTATCTAAAGTTACCCTATAATACCAAAGGTCATGTTAAATTTTAAAATATTTTGAAAATATATCTAATTGAGAACAAATAAAATTAAGTTTCTTTTCTTTAAAAAGGATTTTCTTTCTTTTTTTCTTTTTCCCTCAAACTTAAATTTTTAAAAGATGTACCATGAAAAACTAAAAAAATAAAGGGTGAAAGAAAACATTTAATACATAAATGAAAGACTTGCCTGTTGAATGATTGTGTAACCCTTTCCCGCGTGTATCACATAAAGTCGAGATAAATGTGAAGATTGAAGAACATGAAAATACAAAATATTCTTAAAATTAAAGTTCAAATGTTTCTTCTCAAGCTCAAAATGTTGGAATATAATGTGTGGTATGTGTGTAAATCTTCAAAATAAAAATCAATTTCATATGTATTCAATAAGTTTCTTATCAAGTGATCCACAAAAATAATATATTATTTTAAGTACCATTTTTATGATTATTTTAAGTACCATATAATATATTATTTTAAGTACCATTTTTATGTCTATTTTTTGGTGATATTGCACTTTAAAGAAGGGTATTTTTGTGTTCTTGTTACAGGTATTTCATTTTTAGGCATTTGTAGCAAAAATGGCAAAACGAGTGAAATTTAGAGCAAAAACAGTCAATTTGTGGTTTTGGTGCATGATGCGCCAAAATCCAGAGCGCTGGCGCATGATGCGTCAAAGACGACTTTTTCAAATATTTTGTGGATTAAGGCGGTTCGAGACGAATTTTGCGCGAATTTTCAAAAGGACACTTGTTCTAAGCACCCCGTGGAGTGATTCAATGTATGAGGACACTTTGGAGGGTTCCAATTTGAAGGGATTTGACTTTTGGATCAAGGAGGCACATCTTTTGAAATTCAAAGTTTAGACTTTTGAATTTTGGAGATAATTGAGATTCTTTTGAAAAGAGAGAACCAGCCAACAAAAGAGAACCTTCAGAGAGACTATAAGAGGGGACGAAAAGTTAGAGAGAGAGAGAGAGGCATGAGTTAGAGAGAGAAAAGAGGAGATTTTCTTCTAGGGTTGTAAAAAGTGAGAGATTTTTTCTTCATTATACTTCTAAGAGATAATTGGGAGAGATTATAAAGAGAGAAATGTTTGGAGAGAACTTCTAGGAATTTGCTTGGGAAGGATTGTGAGATAAGTTGTATTTTTTTTTATTTCTTTTATTTGTAAAATTATTTTCATATATGAATTATATGTTTTATCGTATCCTTCTCATGAATTCTGAGTAGTATTCTTTGAAGAAATGGTTTAGTGAAAAATTGATTTTATTTTCTACGGTTTTAAATGTCAATAATTTGTGATGATTTGAATTTTGATTTTCATTTACTTTTCAATCTAGCCAATTGAATTGTTAAAATGTGTTAGGAATTATATGTTCTAAAAAGGGATATGATTTCTACAACAAATGAAGAATCGCATTTGATTTCACGATTTCTACAACAAATGAAGAATCGCATTTGATTTCATGGGAGAATATTTCATTCATGGAATTGGGTGCAAATAAACAGGGAAATATACTTTGATTGATGTAAAATTGAAAGATTTTAAGGTGATTGGTTAGAATCTCCAATTTGGTTCAGTTGGTTGTAAACTAATGCGAGCATGTTAACCCTCAGGGGAGGAAGTAGTGGGAGCTCTGGAGTGACAGTCGGTATCCTCCCAACCTAACCATGGAATTAGGGACCAAACTCTGGATTAGTCAATATTTTTTATAGCGCTCGGAAGAGGGTAGAGAATAGGATTGCTCCTATTTGGCACAAAAAAATTTTTAAAAGTATTTTACAAATGATTTCAATTTCTTCACACGCCATATCTTTATTGTAAAGAGAAGGATGTTTTCTCATACTTGAACTTTTCGTCAACAAAAACTTTTATTTTATTTCAACAATTTACTTTTAAAAGTTTAGCATTTAGTTTAATTTACTTGTTTTAGTCGTATATCTGCATAGTTAGTAGCATTTCAGACTTAGCACTTCACTTTGTTTTTATATTATAATAGAATATAAATAACTAGCTTATATAAATTTCCAGCTTCCCTGTGGGATCGATATCTATGACTCTATTAGAGCCTTATATTACTTGAGTGATACGTATACTTGCATAGTATGTAAACGGAAATTGGGATTTTAAAGAGATTTTTAAGGATAAATTATTTTCATCAAAATTATATTATAGTTTGGATTACATTTCATCATTATTATTAAGCTTAACAAATTCTTGTCGCATCATCAAGCTCAAAATGCTGGCATATAATGCTCTTAGTAATAGCTGGCCTAAAAGCTTTGGAGCCATTGGTGATGCCTGGGAGCCACGCAACTTCCACGGCATTTTCATATAAAATATAGGTGTAAGATATATAAATTTAGGTGTAAGAATCGTGTTAAAACCGATCCATCAACTGAAAACCAAGAAATTCGTTCGCATTTCTTGAACATCAAAGCAAGTGTTATGGAACTGAAAACCCTAAATAAATTACAGTTTTCATCCCAAATTCGTTCACATTTCTTTAACCATATTTTAAGGTTCTTTAGCAAAACATTGAAGTGTCACAATCTTGTCCCACATTTCTTTAACCCTAATGCGGCAGATTCATCCAAATACCTCTTCCAAAGAAAAAAAAGAAACAAGCGCAGAGGAGCGGCAGCACAGTACGGGAGAAGAAGAAAAAAACTCTGTTACCTGTGCTCGATCGGTGAGGGAGAAGAGAGGAGTGACGAGAGGAGACGAGTGTTTACTTGTTTATGCTTCCTGCGATATTAGGGCAGAGGAGATTCTTGCGAAATTAGGACAGAGGAGCGACGAGAGCGACGAGAGGGGCAAGTCGTCTTTCGAATATATGAAAAGCGAAACGCGGAGTCCCACCCGTGATCCACGTCTAATAGTAAAATAAAAACGGAGTTCTGTAAAATGCTCGTGAAATAAGATTTCCAAACTGAAGTATTAGGATTAAATGAAAATATGCCACTCAATAAGACAAAATGGAGAAAAAGGATTCATGTAGCCCACCCCACTTTGTGGGATAAAAATCATTGTAGTTGTTATTGTATACATTGACAAACAACTACCAATTGATAAAAAACATTAATATCAAATTATAATAGATTTAATTGTTCTAAATTTTAAATTCAATAAAAAAATATAAAAATCTGACTCGATTAAAAAAATATGCATAATCCTGCTCCAATAACTAGCTATTTTGTATTTATTTCTAATATATGTATCTTGAAATATTTACATAAATAACACTTTTTTTTTTGTTTCTACATGATAGATTTATAAGTAAATAAAGAATTCAAATTTATACATGATTTGAATTTATTTAATTTTTTATATTAAATTTCATAATCTTTCATGTATGATATAAAAAAATATATAGTATAAAAAATGGACGTATATGGAGAGATATTTAATATATTAATATGTATAAGAATCTTGTTGTACTTTTATGTAGATGCCACATTTATAAGTATATTTTTTTCTATTTAAAAGAATTTCAGAAGAATAAATCGTGCGTCTTTTTTTTCATCTATAAATAGGCTTCGTCGCTGAGAACTAATTACACAAAAGACTGATAAGTTCTGCAACTTAAACGATCGGTGATGGGTCAAACCTTTAGCTCAAGTTGCTACTATCCGGCCTTAGAAAAAGTGGGAATTGATGAGAAAGTTCCTCATTCTAAGCTGAAGCCGATAATTCTGAACAAGCCCACGGAGGGTAAAAATTGTGAGATGACGTTGCCGATATTGCATAACTTCTCAGTTATGTCCCGCCGGAGTGTCCTCTGAGACTGAGAGTGCTAAAATGAGAAGAGTTCCTTGGCTGATTATTTGATGATTGTTTGAAGGACAAGACAATGAATTCAATTTTTTTTCTTTTTTGCATTTGTACCAGTGGGTAAAACAGTAATTGTTTTCAGCGTGGAAGTTTTAGGGTTTATTTATCAGCTTATAAGGAATTGGTTATTTTATGCAGAATCTTTCTTGTTTTTTTTTCTTTTTCTTGGAAAGAGATGAAACATTTATATGATCGATGCAGTAAAAATTATCTAAACTCATGAGGCTCTCAACTCTAACTTCTACAGTCTATAGATATTATCAAAGCTCACTTAGCTATCAACCCCGTTCTCTATGACCTACAAAAGCCATCTCAGCTTATGTAGCTCCCAACTCTAGCCTCCACGACCTACAGGCATTATCTAAACTCATGAAGATCCCAATTTTGGCCTCAATGGGTTACATGCACTATCTCACTTCATATTGCTCCCAACTTAGGTCTCTATGGCCTACAAATGTTAACTCAGCATATGTAGCTCCCAGCTCAACCTTTGTGGCCTGCAAATGTTATCTCGGCTCATGCAACTCTCAAATTTGGCCTCTATGGCCTGCACATGTTATCTCAGCTCAATTAGATCCCAATGCAAACCTTTATGTAATACAGACGTTATCTAAACTTACATAGCATCCAAATTTGGCCTATATGTCCTGCGGACATTTTCTGTCCTGCGGTCATTTTTTCAACTCATGCAACACCCAAATTCAACATGTATAGCCTACAAATGCTCTCTCAACTCATGTAGTACCCATCTTTGGCTTCTACAGCCAATGAACATTATCATAGCTCATGTAGATCCTTTCTCTAGTCTTTGTAGACTATGAACGTTATTCTATCTCCCTACCATAACTTATGCGGCCAACTGACACTTCTGAAGCAATCATCTACAACCTACATGACCAACTACATCTACAACTTTCAATTACAGCTTTTACGACTATATAGAATTACAGCCACTGTCAACAACATTCACGATAGAATATTGCCCTCATAGCAATCGAAGATGACCTACATGGCATGTTATGACTATTGTTGTTTAAATATAGTTCGGCATCAAATTTATAATTCCATCATCCCTAACTAACGAGAAGAGTGGGGATATATTCTCATAATTGACCAGTGGATTAACTCAGCATATGTAGCCTCGGCTCATGCAGCTCTCAAATTTGGCCTCTATGGCCTGCAAATGTTATCTCAGCTCATGTAGATCCCAACTCAACCCTCTATGGCATACAGATGTTATCTCAGCTTACAATGAATCCAAACTTGGCCTATATGTCATATGTACATTTTCTTAACTCATGCAACATCCAAATTCAACCTTTATAGCCTACAAATGTTATCTAAATTCATGTAGTTCCCAACTCTGGCCACTACATCTAACGAACATGATTGGAGTGGGTTAGGCTTCCAACATCTTATTCATACAAAAATTCTAAAAAATTTCATTTAGAATGGTGGAAAACTTCTTTGTAGTCTAAAAAAGTCATTCGTATTAATGTCCTAGGCATAATTGTGGTATGGTAGTCATACTACATCTCACTTAGACATCAATCTTCAAGAATTGTTTCTAGCATAAGGGTAAATCTTCATAGTAAATGTGCTTTGTCACCACCCCCACACCAAGGGAGTTCTTTTTTAGTTGGACTAGGGAGCTGCTCGCTTTAAATTTTGATATATTAGCTATTTTACAAGCTCATGTAAAAAACATTTTTGTTGGGGGACAGCAAATTCTAAAGTAGTTACTAATAAGATGTCAGACACCACTATTGAGTTTGGCTGCAACCATATTTGTAAGAAAGATATGGTCCATTCTAACCTACACCGAGTCTCAAGAAATGCAAATAATTTTCTAAAACCTCATTCTAGAATTAATCGATTCTAGATGGATTTAATCAGTTCCAAGGGACTCAACTTGATTTCTAGGGGGCAATTGATATGGCCACAAAAATAGGTGGTGACCGATGGAGTTCGACATTGGTCAGCAAACTGTGATCGATTATGGTCGATGACCATAGGAGCAGAAGACATTCACTAGACCTTTGGTGTGAAACATAGAGGTTCAACTCCTTCTCCTCTATGCTCTTGTCTTCCTTGAATTCAAGGTCTATATCCCCTCTCAAAAAGGGTGTATGGTTTTATTTACAGAGTATGTGAAAGGTCTCTCAGCACGTAAGAAAGGAATATGGACTACCTCATTGAAAGATGCAAAGACTCATCAACTACAAACAATTGTTATACTTTAAAAATGGAGAATATGTTTTAACTCTTGAAGCTCTCTCCTTGCAGGTCTAACGGCTCCTAACTCTAGCTTTTGTGACATATTTTGGTTACTTGAGCTTATGCGGTTCCAAACTCCAACCTCCGCGACTAATGATTGTTAGCTCAGCTCATATAGCTCTTAAATCCTGCCTAAATGGCCTACTTGTGTTAACTCAACTTATGCATCTCCCACCTCTAGCCTCCATTAGCAAAGAGCATTATCTCATATCAGGCAACTCCCAACTCTAGCCTCAATAGCCTACTGATGATTGTCAGCTCAGGCAACTCTCAACTCATGCATCTCCCAACTCTGGCCTCCATTGCCTACAGACGTTATTTCAGCTCATGCAGCTTCTAACTCTGACTTATACAACCTACAAACGTTATCACAATTCACACAGCTCCTAAACTCTAGTCCCAATTTGATCCACATTAAAATTATCTATTTTTTATGTACATTTTATGCTTAATTTTTTAGGATATTGCGCTTTAATGAAGGGTATTTTTATGTTTTTGGTTTCAGGTGCAAGAAAAAGAGTTTAAGAGTAAAAATGAGCAAAAAGATATCAAAAAGGCGCGATATGAACTAACATGAAGAAAAGTTCCAAACCAGTCGAACTGGCGCCTAGGCACTAGAAGCAAAAATTTGCTAGCCTCTAGGCACGACAGTTGGGCGTCTAGGCGCCATGGTTGTTTTCTAGAAGATTTATTGAATGAGGTTGAATTTTAAGGAGATGTCTGAAGAAACCCTTGGTCATTTTTGAAGCTATATAAATATAGATTAATTCCAAGAGGCTAGGGG